>NC_056738.1:67563880-67753880 GCF_019279795.1 Protopterus annectens
TATGCTACTAACACTGCTTTCAAATTCTACAACACAAACAGTGACTGCCATTTGATAAAACAGTTAGTGGCACACTGAAAACAGTAAATTTATCTTCCCTTGAAACTCACAATTCCATGAAAATGAAATGAAACTCAGTCCCTTGAAAATGCACTGAAACTCATAATGCCCTGAAAATGTACTGAAACCCAAACTCACAATTCCGTCAACAGTCCTGGTAGTCGAGCTCTTTTCTTCATTGGAGCTCACAGTTCATTCAGCAGTCCAGTAGTTGGTACGTAGAATTCAGGCTCTGTTTCCTGTAACCAAATTACAGGGTCAAGCCTGATCAAGTTAAGTGACTAACCTGCCCCTCCCACTTAACTAGAGCATTACACACCATACAGTCATACATCTCAACCTTTTAGCATAAGAAATCTGGGCAACGCCTAAAACGGGGACATATTTTAAATATTGCTCTTACAGACTTAGAAGATTACTAGAATAACAGAATTTGTCTTAGCATGCATTTTCTAAAGGAAATGAAGTCCAGCTCAGCTGTATGACATTTATTTCAATTTTCAGTGATTTGCCAGAAAACCACAAATATTGAGGAACAGGCCAAAAATATGAGGCAAAAATCAGGGAATTCTGTAAAAATCTGGACAGTTGAGAGGTGCGCATATCTCTCACTCTTAGTGCAAAAAATCTGGACAAAGCCTGAAATAATGGAGATACGGTAGCCCAAAATATGGATCATGCCTCTCAGACTGTTCAAGCAAGAAATATGGACAAAGCCAGTAGTTATGGGGGGACAAAGGCCTAAAAATAGGAAAATGTTTTAAATATTGCCCTTACAGACTTAGAAAGTTGATATAATTCCAGGTTTTACATTAGCATGAATTTTCTGAAGCATGTGGAGTTTAAAACTCAAACGCCTGCCATTATTTTCACACTTCGGTCCTCAATGGTTAGCCAGTAATTTGCAAGAAAAGCACCAATTGTAGGAGAAATGGAAAAAAAAATCTGGACATTCTGTGAAAATGTGCCATTATTTTCACACTTCAGTCCTCAATGGTTAGCCAGTAATTTGCAAGAAAAGCACCAATTGTAAGAGAAATGGAACAAAAATATGATACAAAAATCTGGACAATCTGTGAAAATCTGGACAGTTGATAGGGATAGATTTTAAATAGTGCTCTTTTTAACTAAGAAAGTTGCTAGAATAACAGGATTTGTGCTAGAATGTACTTTCTGAAGGATATACTAATTTCATTCCTCTGTGATTTGCCAGAAACCAACAAATTTTATGAGAAACAGACCAAAACTATGAGGCTAAATCTGGGCAGTTAAGAGGTATGTTAAACACACACACAAATATGCACTTTACCTCTCATTCACACAGAACGGCTAGTTCAAATTACATACACACACACACATATGTTCATTGTGTTACCCTGCTGCAGTCATCACACTTGGGTTATTCTGTCGTCAGGTGGTCCCGCAGTCGGCCTGAGTTCCAAAGTCTTGGTCTGGCGTTGGTTGCTGTCGCTTCTTCCCTGACGTCAGTGCACCAGGGGTATATAAGAGGCATCCAATGCCATTTTCTTCAGTCTTTCTTGCCGCGCGGTGCCCGAAGCAGAAGCAGTTCGCAAGTGCCGGTCGGCCGACACCTGAGATTTTCTAATCGAATTTCAGTCCGAAGTCTTCAAAGCTAAGTACCCCGTTTTGGAACCTTTTCTTGCCTCAGTCCGATGTCAGAAAAAGTTAACAATTGCATTTCTTGTGGGAAGCAAATACCTCATAAGGATTTTCATTCTTATTGTATACCTTGCCTAGGCCCAGACCACGACGTCACTGCTTGTCTGTTTTGTGCTAGGTTCAATAAGCGAACTATAAAGCGACGCTTTGATTTTGCTCGACACTACTTCGGTAGGAAATTTAATTATACTATGCCGTCGGAGCAACCGACTACCGGCGTGCATAAAAAACGCAAAGATAAAGATAGGCAGCCTAGATCCAAGCCAGATTCCGAGGCCTCTGCTGGGCCAGTCGCCGGTTCTCCGGTTTTCAGTGAGGTGCCTATGCAGCCCCTGACGACCGCTGAATCGGAACCCCAGACCGCTTCGGAATCTCAAGCAGAGAGTACTAGGCCGACGCAGCCATTTTCTTTAGGCCCTACCGACAACATTGCAGAAGGAGAAGCCGGTGCTGGGGAAACACCTTCGGTTTCAGAAGGTGTCTTTAGACCAACTACCCTCACCATAAAATCTTATGCTAAGCTTAAGACTCCTTTAAAACCTAAAAAGACTGTACATCAGTCTCCAGTTCAAGGCCCCATGCCTAAGAAACAGATGCTTAAGATGGCTGAAGATTTGATTACTCTGATCAGGGATTCCCAACCCCCCCCCAGACAAAAGGCCAAGACAAGAGGAGGATTATGCCTCCTCTGATCAAGTTTCTATTTCTTCAGACTCCTCTGAGGAACAGGATTACTCCTTCCCCCCTTATGAAGATTCTGATGCTGAAGATTCCATTCCCTCAGCATCTCCCACTGAAGATTATTCCTTTGGGGAAACCTTACATACATTGAGGGAACATTTCCACTGGGAAGGTCAGGACTACTCTGACTCAAAGAAAAGGCTCCGAGAGTTTAATTTTCTTCCCCAGCACAGACCACCTCCAGTTGTGGATGATGTTTACTTAGAATCTAGTCTAAATCCAGATTCTCTGCCACCTGCTCCAGCCAAAACAGACAGATATTATAGAGTGCCTGATTCACACAAATTCCTTTACAAAAGCACTGTTGCTGACCCAGAAACAATTTCCCAGGATCCCAAAGGGGCTAAGGCTTCTATGGCTAAAAATCCTGTGCCCTCTGAAAGGGACTCCAGAGCACTAGATAGGTGGGGGCAAGAAGGTTTACACCTCAGCTACTCTTAGCTATGAGAGCACTAAATTGTCAATTTCACATGCTGAAATATCAGCAATTCTTAATGTCTCAATTAAAACAAAAGATGAGCACACACTCTCAACAGTCTGAATTCAAGGAAATGCAGGATCTGTTGCATGCAGCTGAATAAGTGGGCAAACATACTTTACAATGTGGATTTGATTCCTTGGAAGCTTCATGTAGAGCAGCTGTTAGTGGGTCTGTCATACGTAGGCATGCTTGGTTAAAGGAACAAACTCTGCCTGATCATGTAAAAGCAAAATTACTAGATGCACTTTTACAGCAGGATGTCTTATTTGGTGTCAAAGCAGAAGAGGTTTTAAAGAAAATGGAGGATAAGGCAAAGTCTATGCAGATGGTCAAAGATTTCTTACAGGTACAACCCCCTCGTTTCAGCAGAAATTAGCCAACAAAAAATTGGTCCTTTCCAGCTTCTGACAGACCACAGAGGGGTAAACACAGATGCCCTAGGGGCAGAGGTCAAGCACAAATCCCTTACAAACCTCGCCAATGGGGCACTGCAACACAGAAGGGAGGAGAAGATAGACCCCAAACTACTAGAAGACAAACACAATGACTTAACCCTCAAACTGCCAAGCAAAACTCTCTTCGCAGCTCCCTTGGGAGGAAAATTAGCACTTTTTGCAGACAACTGGCGCATCATCACAAAGGACAAATGGGTCCTAGATATTATTTCACAAGGATACAGATTCCATTTCCACACCTTGCCAAGGATAAAAGGAATGCCAAACCTGCCACAAAATCAATGGGCAGAGGCACAAAAACAAATTGCAGCTCTCATGGACATGAGAGCCATTTAACTGGTACCTACACAGGAGCAAGGCCAAGGATTCTAGTCAAGGCTCTTTCTAGTCCCCAGAAAGGACAATGCATGGAGACCCATTCTGGACCTTTCAATTCTAAACACCTACTTGCAAGCACCCAAATTCAAGATGCTAACGCTTCAGCAGCTTCTTCCCATGTTGGGCAAGAAGGCTTGGCTAGTAATGTTGGACCTCAAGGAGGCATATCTGCATGTCCCTATCAGACAAAATTGCAGAAGATACTTCAGTTTCATTGCAGGTTTAACCCTTTACCAATTCTCTGCACTGCCCTTTGGCTTATCTACTGCGCCCAGGGTCTTCACAAAATGCCTGGCACCAGTAATTGCATACTGCAGACAAAGAGGAATTCAAATATACCCATATCTGGACGACTGCCTCATCCAAGCAGAAAGCAAGGACATTCTCTTACAACATCTGGCGTTTGTCAAACACCTTCTAAGTTGCCTAGGGTACACAGTAAACGAAAAGAAATCAAAACTAGTGCCCTCACAGAACATGACATTCCTGGGTGCCAGCTTGAATACAGCGGCCCAGATGGCTTATCTCACGCCAGATAAGCAACTACAACTAAGTCAATACTTCAAAATAATGGCAACAAAGACCCAACTCCCTGCAAGAAAAATTCTGCAGGCCTTGGGATTCATGGCATCTTGCATACTACTAATACCATTTGCAAAACTACATATGAGGAAATTACAATGGTACCTGAAAAGCAATGGACTCAACATAGCTTGGAAACGATGATACCTCTCATTCCCTGCCTTCAACACGAGTTTCTGTGGTGGTCACAGGCATGTCACCTCAACAAGGGTCAGCCTTTCACCTTACCCCCAGGCAGGCAAACTATGACAGCAGATGCATCGGACAATGCCTGGGGGGCACACATGGCAAGACAGTGCGTTCAAGGCAAATGGACTTCAGATCAAAGATATCTGCACACCAATCAAAAATCAATGCTAGCTGTACAAAATGCTCTGACAGCCTTCAAGAACCTCTTACATCCAGGACAACTTATAATAAGGACAGACAATACCACAGTGATGTGGTACATAAACAAGCAAGGGGGTACACACTCCTACCCTCTATGCAGGCAAGCAATGACCTTGTGGAACACAGCACTGACTTACCAAGTTCAATTACAAGCACAATTCCTGCCAGGAAGAAAGATCAAATTGGCAGACGACTTAAGCAGGAACATCATGGATCCCCACAAGTGGAAACTGGATCCACAAGTATTTGCAATGATAACTCAAAAATGGGGGCACCCAGACATAGACCTGTTTGCCAACCCCAAAAACAATCAGCTACCAAAATTTTGCACAAGGACATTCCACCATCAAGCTTGGAAAGTGGACTCGCTCTCATTCAGTTGGAAAATGTTGACAGTATATGCCTTCCCTCCACTGCCCCTTCTAACAAAGGTGCTGCTGAAAGTCAGAATGAAGAGACCACAAATGATACTCACTGCCCCAGACTGGCCACGCCAGCACTGGTGCCCACTACTAAGAAACATGGCCCACGGCCCACCATGGATTTTACCACAAATTCCTCATCTGCTCACACAGCAAGACAGTCAGATTCTACACAGCCAGCTCAAGACCTTAAATCTGGCTGCATGGCAAATCACCTAAACAACCAGCCAGCTCCTCTATCACAAGCCGTTATGGATGTCATTCTGGAGGCCAGGAGGCCCAGCACCAGGAAAGCCTACTCAGACAAATGGAAAAGATTTTGCGCCTGGAACCAAGCTAAAGGCCAAAATCCCCTTGAGCCGGACATAACCTCAGATTCTACAGTATCTAACTGAGATGTTACACAAAGGACTTTCCTTTTCATCTATTAAAATCCACGCCTCAGCTATTTCAGCTCACTACAACACGGATCCTCCCTTATTTTCACATCCACTTCTAAGGCAGTACCTCAGAGGGGCCAAAAACATAAGGCCTCCCAGGAGAGCACCAACGCCAACATGGGACCTCAACTTTGTTCTGGAAAAGCTTACACTACCACCTTTTGAGCCAGCTTTCTCAGCTGATTTAAAGTTTATATCATGGAAAACTGCCCTGCTGCTAGCAATTACTTCAGCCAGAAGAGTCTCAGAGCTACAGGCAATAATGGCAGTGGAGCCTTTCCTCATTTTCCATCAAGACAGAGTCTCTCTACGAACTAACCCCTCCTTTATGCCAAAGGTGGTATCCAGTGTGTCTCTAACTCAAACCATCTATTTACCCACTTTTTTCCCAAATCCACAGAACAAAGGAGAAAGACTCCTGCACTCATTGGACATTCACAGGCAACTACGTTACTACTTGGATAAAACTGAGGCTTTCAGAAAATCTGACCAGCTTTTTGTATCCTATGCAACAGCATCACAAGGAAAGGCTATCTAAAAACAGACCATTACAAAATGGATAGGACATTGCATACGTTTTTGCTACACCCATCGTGGAAAACCAGTTCCTGCTAGCATAAGGCCCCACTCCACCAGGGCAGCAGCTACATCTACAGCCTTCCTCAGGGTGGTGCCAACCAAGGATATTTTGGAAGCTGCAACTTGGAGTTCAGTACACACCTTCACCAAACATGATCACTTACCACTATACTCTAAGACTAGAGCTGGCTTCGCCACTGCAGTTTTGCAGGGCCTACTACCCTCTTCTAACCCTGTTTGATTCCACCTCCCATCCTTAGCTTTGGGATTCAACCAGTGTGTGATGACTGCAGCAGGGTAACACGATGAACATAGTACAGTTTTGTACCTACCATAAATGTAGATGTTCGAGTGTTCACCCTGCTGCAGTCCAGGTTACCCTCCCTCCATCCCCTCTGATCTAACTGAAACCTTTCTATGCCTTTATATCTGTATTTGCTTATAGCTGGAGGTATGTTTTGTTTATTATTGGTACTATGTAGTTACCTCCTATTGGGGGGGGGGGGCGCACCTGACATCTGGGGCAAGAAAAACTGAAGAAAATGGCGTCTGATGCCTCTTGTATACCCCTGGCGCACTGACGTCAGGGAAGAAGCAACAGCAACCCACGCCGGACCAAGATTTTGGAACTCAGGCCGACTGCGGGACCGCCTGACGACACGATAACCCAAGTGTGATGACTGCAGCAGGGTGAACACTCTAACATCTACATTTATGGTAGGTACAAAACTGTTAAATAAAGCGCAAGCACCAAAGTCCCAGCACAAGTACCAAAATTAGGGCTGTAAGCTGTAAGTAGTAGACCACCACACGAGAAGTAATCCAAAAGTAGCAGCAACAGTTTAATGGTAATCCAAAAGCAGCAGCAACAGTTTATTGTACGTAGAAACAAATACACCTCACGTTTCGTCCAAAACTTCATCAGAATAACAACACACCCCAAAATAACATTTAAATACTCTAATTAAATTCAAACTAGCCAATAAAAATCATGTGTCATGAATATATTAATTAGTTAAAAAAACATTTAGTCTCAGTCATAAGTAATCGTGTTAAAAGTATTAAAATCTTTAAAATCAATACAACTTTGTTTATGTAATACACATAAAATCCATATAAATACATTAAAAATATGAATTTATTTAAATATATTAAATAAATGAATAAAAATGTTTATGTAAATGCTAGTGTGTATTGTAATATTGACTAATCATACAATGCCCTCTAGTGGAGAAGAATAATAGTGGACTTAAATGACTTAAAAAACCTTTTATGTAAAATTTTTTTAAAAAATGTTTTAAAATATGGGGGACTAATGACTGCAAATTACACACAGAAATTTAAAGTTTCGCTGATCTCATTTTCAATACAGGTGCCAAAGTAATCATGTCATTAATACATGGGAATTTATTTGACTCTAAAACAATTTGCCAATATAATTCCCTGTATGCAACCAAAGTTTCCCCAACAACCTCCCCTAGGATCTGGTGGTACAACTTCTAAGACAAAAAAGTTAAAATAAATAGGTACAAAACTGTACTTTTCTCACTCTCTTACAGAAACAAGTAGAACCTCCAGAATAAATAATATAATTGTATATATACACACACACACACACACACACACACACACACACACACACACACACACACACACACACACACACACACTTTCTCACTCATACAGAAATGAACGGAACCTCTAGAAATGAATAAATAACATAAGCATACACACACACACACACCCACCATTCATTTTACATACTTACCTTCTGTCTCAACGAAACAACTATTTTAAATTGTGCGCGAGTGAAAAATAAGCTTACATCAGCGTTAGCGTGCGTACGACGCACACATGACCTTCCTTAAAGGAGAAGACGCTGTTTTAGCTTTTTTCCTAGATCCTAGCGCCTGCCTTGTGCTACCCCCTCTATGCAAACACTGTACTGAAATGCGTACAGTGAGTATGCCTCCCGACGTCCCTGATAGAGGGCATGCTCATATATGCAGATTTGTTACAGACCCTAGGTATAAAGCATTTTAAGAGTGCTTCTCACTTTTGTAAGCTCTGCTGACTGCAGAGGAAGCCATGGAGGGGATCCATCTCACTTGTGTAAGTTTTGCTCATTGCAGAGGAAGTCATAGAACATGTCTAATAATGTCCTTCCCTGCCTGCACGAGTCAGATAGTCTTTCTCTTCCCTCCAACCATAGTGTTTGTGTAACTTAGTCCAGCTGCTTCACTTGTCGTGGACTTGAGTTTAGTGGCCTTTCATTCACTACTTATGTCTTTGAGACTGCTTGATCACTGTTGAGTATGCTGTTGTAGCAGACTGACTGCCCACCGGGTTGGTAATTCATCTAGACAACTTATAATTGTACTGTTTTCTTCTTTTAGTTGTTTCCTTCAACTATGAGCTGTGTTATGCACTTAAAGTGGTTATACCTGGGCGTTTTGTTAGGGCATACTATATAAATGTTTAAATCAGAGCTTGCATTGTTTATAATACCAGTTATGTCCACCAAAAATACTAGCAGCATTGATCATTTAACTTGGCATACCTTGTTTATGAGCTGCTTTTCTGCCTTTTTAATTTCCTTTTAAAAAGTTAAGGAGGTGAAAAAGAGAAAAAAAGTTTCATCAAGTGACTCTGAAAGCTCAAGTGAATCTGAATCTTCATCAAGCAGCGAGTCTCCTGAAGAATCAAAGAAAAAGAAGAAGAAACACAAAAAAGAGTCTAAGAGAAGGAAAAAGGAGAAGAGAAAGAAGAACAAAGAAAGAAAGACGTAAGCAGTGTATCTTTTATATTGTAAACAGAACTGCATTAATTTACTGCACATTTCCTTAACTGACTGATTTTTTGCCTCTGCTGTAAGCGATCCTCCTCCTCTTTTTTTCACTGTAAATACTGTCCTGTCAAAGAGGAAACTGGGTCATAGCTCTGAGTCCATGGCCAATTAACCCATTCCACTGTTGTGATGTGTTTTAACATTAACAAGGAATAGCTGAGATTTTGGGACAGCTCTGTTTTAAAAACATAAATGTGTGTGCATGTTGCCAGATAACTGAAGTGCACCAATCAACAATTTGATTCTCAGAATTGCAGTAATCTGTGAAATGTCAAGAGAAAATGACAAAAATCAAAACTTGATGTAATAATAATGCAAACATTTTTTTAGCTGATTTTGCCTGTCTGCACTGTTGGAATGGGATTCTACATCCCCCATACTCCTACTTCTGTTAGCTGCACCATATAGTGAGGGGAATTCTTTGAGGTACTGCAGTCCCTAAGTTAATATATCGCAAACACATTCTCACATTACTTTTTGTACTACTTAGTGTTGAACAGATGTTTGGTGAAGTTCTACCATGCTGTTGTGTTAACATGGGCAGTGTTTGACTGCTTGAGGTGACGCTTTACATGCGACACAGCAGAATATCTCTATTTGAAAGTTCAGCCTGACAAACTTCCTTGTATTCTAGCCGTGCCAGTAGATCAGCATCAAAAATGTCTTGGTATTGGGTCAGTGTTGGATGATAGAGTAATGTAAGGATATCGTGTGGGTGGTAGCTCTCACATGCTTTTGTTGCATCTTATTCCACCCAAAACAAGATCATCTTAGAGTTATTCTGTAAGTGGCTAGAGCTAAATTGGTCGGCCTTACATTTAAATATATTATGCTAGTCACTGAATAATTATTAGGCATTTTGGTGTAAGGGAATGAGATTTTACTTTAGAGTAAAATCTACGTACTTCAGAGCATACATACATTGATGTTAGTTGCATCCGTAGTAATTTATTATTTATTTATTTTACATTTGTTGACCGGGAATAGTCCGACTGAGCTGAAAATTGCTCTTTTTCAGTGGAAGCCCGGGGAGAAAAGCTCCAAGGATAACATATTACAATGAGAAATAAAAATTACATAAGCAAAATATTCTTAAAGATACTTTCTAAGTGTTGAATACATTGTACTAATATATTTACAAGTCGTAGTTTATATGCAGGAAATGTAAAAAGAGGAATATATGCATACAGTCAAAGTATTAATTCTGTCTAAATATTAGTTGGTTTCAGATGATAATTAGTGGAGGTGTTTAGAAAGAGAAGAGTTAGGCAAAATCATGGAAAGTCTAAGCTAAAAGGAGACAGGTAAGGAAGACTGAGAGAGGTGGAAGTGTTGAAATAGTAGAGAGCAGAGAGTAAGAATTAGGAGTAGTAGTCAATTAATGGGTAGTTGAGGGATGGAGGTATAGTTTATGGAGGGTGAGAACAGAAGTGGGGCCAGAAAGCTTTTAGGTGTTCTTTGGCAGCTGCTTTGAATTGTATTGGTTGATTTAGTAATCTAATCTGAAGTGGAAGTTTGTTCCAAGCAATGGTAGGATGGTAGCTATACAAGGTGCATTTCATATTGGTCCTAAGTTTAGTAGTAGGTCTTGATCTGAGCTTCATAGTGATCTAGTTGGAGAGTAGTAGGATATAAAGGAGGATAAATGAGGGCAGTATGATGGTTGGTATAGTATGGAATGTATAATCTGGAGCTGAGAAAGAAGCAGTAAGTTGGGTAGTTCCAGCCAGTGTAGGTGATTAAGTGAGCTACAGTGATGTTTTTTTTTTAAGTATGTTGGGCAGCAAATCAAGCTACCTTGTTATAGGTTGAGTTAATTTTTGCAAGGAGTGTGGTGTTAATGTTCGTGAGTATTTGAGAACCGTATAGTAGACTGGGTAGGAAATAGGTATGAGATAAGGTTACTTTAGCTTTGGAGGTGAGAGACTTTGTTTTTATATAGAAGGCCTAATTTGTGGTGGGTCTTCCTAATACAATTGTTGTGCAAGTCGACTTTAAGTTGGTTATCTATAGTGATGCCTAGGAGTTTTGTGCTAGCTTCAGGTACTATTGGAGTCTTATTGAGGGACATTGTCGTGAAACTAGATTTGAGATGGTTGAGTTTTTGGGAGAAAGAGAAGAGTTTCGTTTTTTTAGTATTCAGGATTAATTGGTTGTTGGAGAGCCAAGTTTCCACTGATGTAAAGGTTGACTGAGTAACAGAGATGAGAACAGAGAGGGAGTCTGTGATGGTGGTCAGAGTAGAATCATCTGCTTATTATACAAGAGATGACCGAGTACAAGAGGTATAGAGTAGATTGGTGAAGATATTAAATAGCAGTGGACCTAAGATGGAGAGTGCAGAGAGCCATTTCACTGATTGTAATAGCTCAGAGATAGCTAGAGAACAAAGAGACAGCAGCAGGGGAGAAGTTGAGATTAGTCAGCTTAGCCAGAAGTAGAGACTGTGAAATGGTATCAAAGGCTTTGGAAAGGTCGAGAAATAAACTAGACACAAGTTTGTTGTTATCACGAGACAGGAAAATAGTGTTGGTAAAGGAGATGAGAGCAGTGGTTGTACTGTGTTTGGACGGAAACCATGCTGAGTGGGAGGAAGTAGGTTATCCTGTACTAGGTATTGCAGAGTTTGCTTGTGTATACATTTTTCAAGTAGTTTAGAGAGGGGTGACAGAATGGCTATAGCCCTGAGTTTTCTTGGGGAATTGCCTCCTTTGTGGATAGTTAGTGTGTTAAATTCTTTCCAGATAGTTGAAACTTTAGACTCCGAGATGGTGCGGTTAACTAAAATGAATACAGGAAAATCAAGAGCATCAGCTGCTAGCTGGAGGAAATAGGAAGGAATGTTATCTGTAGAAGGAGCGCTAATTTAGAGAGTAGAGATTTGTTTTAAGTAGCAGGTACAGGTTGAAAGGAGACTGGTTTAGAGGGGTTAGAGCTAGGAGGTAAGACAGAGATTAGAGTCATTAGCTGGGGGAGGGTTTGTATTAACCATCTTTGTTACAGATTCAATAAAAAATGTGTTAAAGATAGTGGCAGTTTCAACAGACATCCTATTTAGGTAGGGATTAGGGGAGGAGGGATTTCCAGGATGTTGTATTTGGTTGACTGAATTCTAAAACATCTTGGGATTAGATTTTAGTGCTGTAGGAGGGTTAAAGTAGAATTCCTTTTTGTCTTTGGCAACATGTTTTTTTGTCAGGTTTCTAAGTTCTTTATACTTTTGCAGGTCAGCAGGGAGTTTGTATTTTTTCCAGCTTTTCCATTGCCTGCCCCTATTTCTCATTAGTGTACGAGTTGCACTTGAGAGCCATGGGGACACTTTTGATTTTATTCTAACAGTGCAGAGAGATGTAAGAGAGTTTAGTACATTAAGGAAGATAGAGTTAAAGGACTGGACTGCTTCATCCAGAGTAAGCTCATTTTAAGTGACTCCAGTTTATTCAAGTGAGAAGGGTGTTAAAGGTGTTTGAGAAGTTGGATAGTTTTCAACAGGTTGTGTATCTGAGATTTGGTGAAGTGTTGAGTGAATCTAGTAACTTTTATTGGAGAGTGACCACTAAAGGAGTTTGGTAGGGTTTCTGGGTCATGATATGTAGATGGGTTAGATAGAAGAAACCAGTTAATTAAGGTACTAGGTTTTTGTGAGTTATTGTAGTGTTGTGGGTTCAGTTATCAGTTGTGTAAAGCCGTGTAGATTAATGGATGAGGTAGAGTTAGGGTTATTTAGAGCCAGCCAATTTATCTTTACATCACCAAGAATAATGGTTTCATTAGAGAAGTGTTCAGTGAGGTAAGAGAGAAGGTTTTCCAGCAGAGGAATGTTAACTCCTGGAGGAATACGGTTACTACAGTAATGGTAGAGAAGTTGTTAAGTTTAAAGTTTTCTGCTAGGATTTCTGCAGGAGCGAAAGATAGGATAGATTCATTAAGAGAAGTGAGGGTTAGGTAGTTAAGAGTAGATGATGGCTTTTTTTTGGCTTGTTGGTAGGAGTTCCACTTAACTTAATGAGCACTGAAAATTGACTGGAGTGTGAAGACCCCAGGGTAGGATGTAAATGGCAGAATTTCATGTCTGCTATGGTGCAGCAGTTAGTTTTTGCTTCTCAACAGTTGGCTATCCAGTTTCCAGTCAAAAATTCCTTCTGCCAGGAGTCTGCATGTCCTCCCTGTGTCTGGATGATTTTCGCAAGGGAGCATGGTTTTGTCCTAAGTACATTCTAATAAGTGAATTGGAGATTTTCATATTACTCCTTGATGTCTGTGTGTGTGTGTGTGTGTGTGCTGTGTGATAAGCTGGCTTGTCATCTAGGAATGGCTTCTGTCATATGTCTGTTAGATAGACTTCTGTTCCCCGTGACTCTGTGTTGATTAAACTTGGTATTGAAAATGGATGGACACATACCTTATTGTGTGGTCATGTGCATCCCCCCCCCCCCAACAAACAGAGTTATTGCTGCTGTAATTACAAATACATTCATACATTTATATGTAGTCCTAGCTAGATGTGATCATGACATGTTTATAGTAACGTGATTACAAGCAGTTTCAGTCCCAAGACAATTTTTAATTAATTTAGTTATCGCTAATTATTTCTTTCAAATTTCACAGCTTTGTTCATTTCCTTGTAATTACAATCAAAGAGAATTGATTGCATCTCTCATTTTATGTAGCTTATGTGTTTGGGACGGGTGTTAAGAAATTCACTTAGAGGGTGAATTGAAACTTGAGAGGTGAGTCTTGACTTTCATGTTGAGAACACATAGTAATCGAATTATGACTGGAGAGACTCAATCATAACTAGTTTTGTAGTATCTGGTGCTTTAGTTTAAACCTGTGCACAACTTAGAGAAGAAAGTAATTCCCTCAGTGTTCCCCTCACAGACAGAGGCCTTCCTCCTGCATTTTTTCTGTTCCTCTGTGAGACTTGTCTAAGGTCTCCCCTTCCTTTTCACCCCATTGGCTTATTCATTCCTGCCAAGGGCAACAGGCATCCTCAGATTGGGCAAGAACCTTACAGCTCATTTTTTCATATGAGGGGGCTTATCCCATTTGTTCACCTAGAAGATGAGGGTTTTATAGTAGAGAGTCAGCCAGATGCTGATCCCAAAGAGGTTCCTATTGCATTTCACCTAATTTCTCCTCTGTAGGTTACTTACAGACTCACAGTAGCTGCCTGGCTACCAGTAGGTGTCACTAATCTGGTAGGTGTAGCTGCTTCCTTTTCCCCAGTGTGGGCCAGCTGGTATTGGCCGCTGAAGTCCATCCTACCCTGTCAGTGCCCTTTCCACTTGTTGAGCACTGATCGCCAGGGTGTTATATTCAGGGCTTCAGCCCTCTGTGCCATAAAGACAGAGCTGATGATGTTAATCTTCATTCAATCCTTACCAATGGGAATGTGTTCCGTCCTTGGAACCGAGTCAGCCTTTTACCAAGCTTGCGCCAGCCCTAAACTCTCGAGCTAAGGTTTTACCTACAATGCCTTCTTCCCTGTCACCTCGGATACCAAGCCAGCTCTTGCAAGCTAAGTGTTATAACTTAATTTTATTACTACTTAGGTGTAGAAATTTCTTACTTTTTTTACCTTGCTTTTTTCTGTTTGTCTTATCACACTTCCCACTGCCTTCCCTAATTTTAAGATCTTTCCTTTCCCTTGTGGTAATCTTTGTACCATCGTTGGTAATCTTCCTTCCTACCTTTAAGGTAGCCCTTGTTTTACCATCGTTGGTAATTCTTCTGTCCTTTATCTTTCTCTTTAAAAAAAAAAAAAAAAAAAAAAAATTCTATATTTGGTGTAGTAGTATATTTTTCTTCTACTAGTCCTTAAGTGTGAGTGTTGTGTTTTTCTAGTCACGTCAGAAAAGAAAGGTACCACTGGATTCAAACAGTATAATGAGTGTGACCGTAAACAACCACACTCAGACACACATGATCTTTGCATTTAGTGCTTGGGCGTCCCTCATCTTTCTATTCCAACCACCCTTTGGTATTTGTAAAAACTTCTCATTCAGAACCTTAAATGAGCAAAAGAATAAACTGGTTTTAAAAGGCCTCCTTAAAACGCCTTTTTCAGAGGCTATCTGTGGGATGGAGGGTTCATCCCCTCCTAGCAAACATTATAAAAAGTGACCACATTCTCATTCGGTTCCGTCGTCCCCCTCCAGTGACCTTAAGGAACCTAAGACTACAAGCGACTACTTTACAGGCCTCCGAACAGACCTCGACACCAACAGCATTAGTGCAGGCTTTTTCAGCACCGTCTCTCTTGCCGCCATATTCATCCTCTAAACAGTTGTCTGTTCCAACTGACCTGAAATTGGATACATCTATGCAGGGAGCCAGGACAAGATTTTCTCTGTTGACGGACCCTTTTCTGGGGCACCAGTACAACCCATTCATAGAGAGGCCTGAATTCCCATCAGGATTGTCCATACGGTCAACTAGGTGCCTTTCAGAACTGGATGTAGTGCGCCTTGTGGATCAGCTGCTCATGGCCAGGGGATCCCCACTCCAGCTAAGATTACTCTCCCTGTTGGAGGTAGTTGTAGTCACATTTCTCCACAGACTCGAGGCTACTCTCCTCCAACTTCTTTGCCAGCATTGAAGCCCCCTGAACCGTCATCGGCGTCCCTTTTGTTTGGTTCCACTAGTGGACCCCACCATAGTATCGGAGCCGTCCCTGTGGCTCCTGGCGCATTTGGCAGCGGGACCCTCTCAAGATTGTGGCTGTCCCATCGGCACCGGAATTCCTGACTCAGCGCCTATTTTTCCCACTGCGCCATCCACGGTTACGGATGTTGTCTCGGTACACAGCCCTCTTGAGACTCCTAGTTTGGTGGCTGATTCGGAGCAGGGTGTGACCCTGGTTCCAAGGTTGTTGTGCTTTGTTCTGGACTCCCATCCCTCTTCGGGCAATTCGCCCTTCCAGGCCATGGAGAGGGCCATTGCTTCAGTAGATAAGCCTTTTGTGTCGGAATAGTTAACCTGATCCCACTCTGCGCCGCAGCTGACACAAGCCACTGTTGTTGGACACCGGGTACAAGAGCCTCAGGACACTTCTTCAGAGTCTTCCCCAGAAGCCCCACTGACTAAGTTTGCAGTAAGAAATCATGCAAGAGGAAACGCATAGACTTCCCTGAAGAGTCTTTGACTGAAGACACAGATTTCGATGATGGGGGAGGGTCCCCATGGTCCCCTCTGATGAGGTGTCCTTTGGAGACATTCTTGAGATTTTGAAACAGAGGACTGACTGGCAGCCCTCCAACCCTTCCTCAGAGGAGACCATGTTCCTGCAGGATTTTCGTGCCCGGCCCCCTACCACCTGCAGACGAGCTTGTCCAGCTCATCGTGCAGCGTGCATGGAAATGTCCTGACAACATTTAATAGATTCCTCGGAGGCCAGACAATATTTTATCACCCCCAGAACAGCAGCCACATTGGTCAAAGAGTCTTCCAGTAGATGCCATGGTGGTGGCGGCTGCTACCAGGAAAGAACTGGCCAAGGAGAACCAGACTGTCCACCCACCCAACAGAGTCCCGAGTTGGACTAATGCACTTTATAAACATATAGAAAGGAATCGGAGCCATAAATTTGGACTTTTGGTTTTGGGACAGGTAAAATTGGGCCCCAGGGGAGGTCCATTGAAGACCTATCTTGAAACCAGAGAATACTGGTGGCAAACGTATTTAAATGCCTCTATTAGACCAGGTCTGTATGAGACAAGTTCTCTTTCCAGTGTTTTAAAATTGAGAACTTATAATAGGTGAATTTATTTATCCTATATTGTAAGATTATTTTTAATTGGTTTTAATATGTTAATTGTTTAATTGTATACTTTAATCATCTTGTTATATGTACTGTGGTAGTATGGTAATTCTTTGTCTGATGAAGGCTGGTGGTTCAGCTGAAAGTGCTTACCTTCAGTAAACTGGGATGTGTTCAGAGCTGTTGTTTTCTTTTTTATTTTATCCCTACCAGATCACAGGCTTCAAAGGATAAGATCCCAGGTTCGGATGATTTTCTGTCATGACCTATCCCCAGCTCGATCTGTACTTCAACTGCTAGGGTCTATGGCAGCATCTATCACCATACTACCTCTAGATAGACTCTACATGAGACTTCTGCAGTGGCTACTACTAACCCAGTGGTACCCCTTACAGCACTCTCTGTCCTTCCTAATCTGAGTGACTCAAAAATGCAAGCAGGACTTAATGTCGTGGATAAAACCAAACGGACGACAGTGGTCTCGCCCCTTCTACCCCCATCAACCCAAGGCCATGGTAACCATGGATGTCTCCCTGAAGGGTGGGCTGTATCGGGGAAATACAGTCCAAGGTACCTGGTCAACAACAGAGGCCCGATTGCAAATCAGTGTCCTAGAACTGAGGGCGGTGCTTTTAGCATTGCAAGCATTTCATTCTATCCTTCTGTCAAGGATCATTGCAATTCAGTCAGACAACATGTCAGTGATCTGGTTAATCAACAAACAAGGAGGAACCAAATCCTACCCTCTGTGTCGAGAATCTGAGAATTTGGCATTGGGACGATATCTTCCAACCACTTCCTGATAGCAAAGCACATTCCCGGGAGTTCCAGTGTGATTGCAGACAAGTTAAGCAGATGCATTCTTCAGCCTCACGAGTGGTCCCTCAATCCTCTAATAGCGGCAAAGCTTTTCAGACGCTGGGGCCAGCCTTGCTGTGACCTATTCGCTTCTCCAATCAATCACAAATACAACAACTACTTTGCCATGATCCCTTCGTCAGGGGAGTCACCGAGGGACGCTCTGGTCCATGATTGGCCCTCGGGTCTTCTATATGCCTTTCCTCCTCTCCCTCTCATTCCCCTGTAGCTGAAGAAAGCCCTCTGGTTGAAAAACAAAGTGAATCCTCATTGCCTCATATTGGCTTCAACAAGTTTGGTTCCCCTTCCTTTGGCCTTACCTTCTAGCTCAACCATGGATCCTAGAGCCATCCCTGGAGTTGATCTCACACCTCCAAGGATTGATTCACCCAAACATTTCCAATCTCAAGCTGACAACTTGGTTCCTCCACTTCCAATGATTGTTAGGCAGAGTGACCTATCTTCCCCAGTATGTGATATACTTTTTGCTTCTCATAAGTCATCCACCAGAGGGACTTATCTCAGCAAGTGGAAGAGATTCTCGATATGGATACAGAAGAAAAACCTAGATCCTTTTACAGCACCTATAACCACCGTCCTTGAATACTTAGCAGACCTACATGATTCAGGCGCAGCAGCCTCAACTATTCGAGTTCACTTGGTTGCCATTTCTAATAATCATAGTGGATTTCAAAACTCTTCCCTTATGTCTCACAGAGGTATCATCCATATTAAACCTCCTTTCAGAGAACCAATGGAACCCTGGGATCTCTCATTAGTCTTACAAAATCTAACTGGACTTCCCTTTGAACTGGCATCTAATTGTGATCTAAAATTTCTTTCATGGATGTCCCTTTTCTTGATGGCCATCACATCAGCCAGACGTATATCAGAACTTCAAGCATTATGCTTCAAGCGTCCTTATCTTATTTTTCATAAGGACAGAGTATCACTCCGAACAAACCCATCTTTCTTGCCAAAAGTTATCTCAGATCTTTCCATTAACCAGACAATTGACCTTCCAGTATTTTTTCCTAACCACTCTAATAGAGGAGAGTATTGTCTTCACTTATTAGACGTGCATAGACAAATCCGTTTCTATCTTGACAGAACAAAATCTATCTGGAAATCAGATCAATTATTTGTGGCCTTTTCAGGACACAGAATGGGGTGTCCTGTTTCCAAACTAACATTAGCAAAATGGTTGAGGAATTGCATCACGCTCATTTGTGACAAAAAAAAACTTTCACTACCACATAGAGTTAGAGCCCACTCTACCAGTTCTGTGGCCACTTCTGCGGATTTTCATGCTAGAGCGTCTTTGAATGACATTTGTGCGGCCACAGCTTGGGCCAACCCTCATACTTTCATCACTCATTGCAAATTGTACTTGGCCTCCAGAGGAAGACCATCCTTCAGTTTAATGGTGCACAGGAACATCCTTCCATAAGGGCCTCCCAGGAGCAAAGTTAACTGAGGACTCTGTCCCATCGGTAAGGAATGAATTAAGATTAACAACATCAGATAAAGAAGTTATGTCTTACCATAACATTCCATCTCTGCTGTTGATCTTCATTCATTCATTACTTCCCACCCTCCTTCCCCCTCCAAAGGCTCCTAGGTTATCGAATTGGCTCCTGTGTCATATGTTCACTCTGACCAGAGACGGCCTTTGCTTTACTTTTATTTGGCAAACTCGATCTGAGGTGACATAGAAGAGGGCATTATGGGTAAAACCTTAACTCAAGAGTTTAAGGCTGGTGCAGGCTTGATAAAAGGCCAGCTCGGCTCCAAGGATGGAACAGATTCCCATCGGTAATGAATTAATGAAGATCAACAACACAGATGGAACATTATGGTAAGACATAACTTCTTTTTCTTCTTCCTTAGCTGTAATTAAAGAAGAGTTCTAGTACTTTCTGGGCCCAATCCACACTCTGAGTAGCAGTTATTCTTCAGCTTGTTTTTATCTATAGTTTGACCATGTACATCAACCATCATTGCTATCAACACAGTGATAGATGAGTGTTTATTGCCTTCAGTAGAAACTTCTATACATAGATGTAAATATGTAGTTATTTTTTCCTAGTGACACTTTGAAGTCACTAGAGCATCCTGAACACAGCCAAAGTTTACTGTGTTTTAAAGTCATTCCTCTCACTTTGTGATTGAACTCTTTGTTTACATCATTCAGAAACTTTCATCCACTGCTAGAGGTGCCATTTTCTTTTTCTTAGGTATATCACTCCATTATAGCAATCTTTTTTTTTTTTTTTTTTTATATACTCGTGGCACTACTCGATTTCAACTTCTCTCATTAAATTAAGAAAAGCACAATAAAAAGGCTTTCAGCTTTTCCCGGTTAGGGGTCGCCACAGCGGAACTCCGGTCCGCTCATGATTGGCAGTGGATTTTCCAAAATGCTAATCTCAATATTTGCTTGCTTTCAGATCCACCCTACACATATGCATATAGGTTCATACTAGGCTATCTGCCCTGAGGCATTTATAAACCTAGCCGGTGTGTGTTTGGCTTTCGCCACCCTTTGGCTCGAGTTTACCGAGCCCTTACTGAGGTTAGTTTACCGTGCCTCTGTCTAATAATGACACTGAAGTAATCCCCGGGGTAAACCTACGATCCCCCATCCACTCATCTAGATTTTTCTTGAAAAGAGTCAGTGAGGGGCTTTGTCTAACATGGACTGGGATTTTATTCCAGAGCAAGGGGAGCCTCTGGGTTATGAATCTGTCCCTCCAACATGTTCTGTTTATTTCTGTGCTGAGGTTCAGATCTCGAGCTCGTAGCTGTAAGGGATTTGGATTTTCTGAGGTCGAGCAAGTTCATTAATTCTGGGTTGGACATAGCTTTATATGTCAGGCATAGATCACCGCTAAGTAAGCGGTACGCAACTGAGTAGAGCTGGAGTATTTTTTAACCGAGCCGTGTACGGCATCTGTTTGTGTCCTTTGACTCTTTTTGTGAGGTACTTTTGGGGTCTTTCTAGTTGCTGCAGGTGTCTGTTTAGGTACATCCCAAAAGGGGCATTGTATTCTATTATGGGCCTAATTAGGGCTGCATAAAGGGGCACTATGACCTCCTTTGATCTAGATGTGAATCCTTTCATGATAAGGTGGGCTATGTAGAAGGCTTTTCTAACCACTTTGGCAATGTGGTTGTCAAAGGAGAGATTACTATCAACTTGGGTCCCCAGATCCCCGATTACTTCCTCCGTGCTTAATGGGTTTCCTCCTATGTGATAATTTGTGGGTACTTTGTTTTTGCCAAAGGGTATGACTATACACTTTTTGGCATTAAGCTTTAGTCCGTGGCTCTGGCACCAGTTATTCGTCTCTGTGAGACCTTTTTGAAGGATGCTCGTGTCAGCTGGAGAGTCTATTATGGCTCCCAGCTTGCAGTCATCTGCGAACTTGGTCAGCCACAGTCCTTCCGTGTTAGCCTGTACCTCGGAGAAATATATACCAAACAAGAGAGGTCCCAGGACTGAGCCCTGTGGGACACCACTTGTGACCGGTTTTGAGTCAGACATGGCTCCAGCAATTCGGACTCTGTGGGTTCTGTTTTTGAGCCAGTTTGCAACCCATCTTGTGACATAGGGGTTTATATTTAGGCTGGATAGCTTATCTATGATGCCCGAGTGGGGTATTGTGTCAAATGCCTTAGCGAGGTCCAGATAGGCTGTGTGGACTACCTTCCCTTCATCTATGGCCTTGGTGACTGATTCAAAGAAGTCGACCAGGTTCAAGAGGCAGGATCTGCCCTTTACAAAGCCGAATTGGGTAGGATCCAGTGTCTGTAGGTCCCCAATGTCATTGTTTGAGTTCCATGATGATCTTCTCCATAGCCTTGCAGACTAGGCTAGTCAGGCTTATGGGGCGGTAGTTTCCAGGGTCCGTTGAGGCACCACCTTTGTGGAGAGGGACCACTGTTGCTGTACGCCATTCATTGGGTACATATCCTGTAGTAAGGCTGAGATTATACAGCATTTTTACATGAGGATTTAATTCTTCTTGGAATTCATGTAGTACGCAGCCCAGGACACCGTCCGGTCCCATTGACGCAGTATGTATATTAAAAAAATGTAGGGACAAAGAAAAAAACTACATAAAAAAACATGTTGTTCGTGTTTCACTGATTAACAAAGTCTTGGGTCCTGCGTCGGTTGCTGTCCCTTCTATTACATCAGGTCATCAGGGGTATAAAACATGCAGCCGACACCAATCAGTCTTTCTTGCCTTGCGATGCCCGAAGCAGAAGCAGTTCGCAAGTGCCGGTCGGCCGACTCCTGAAATTTTCGTTTTCAGAACCGAAGTCTTCAACTAAAGCTAAGTACCCCATTAGAGAAACACTGTCTTGCTCCTTACCGATGTCTGTTCTTGGTTTAATCATCCAGAAATGTCGTCTGTTAGTCATCCAACTACCGGGATTCCGAAGAAACGCAAAGATAAAGACAGGCCGCCAAGGTCCAAAGCTGCCAACGACGTTTCTCCTAAGCCAATCGCCAGTTCGGTACAAGCTTCTGAGGCTGTATTCAGGCCTACGGACTTGCATATTAAACCAATGCCTCCTTCTTCATTTAGGCCTAATTCTCGAACCATGCCTAAGAAACCGATGTCCAGGCTGCATGCTCAGGCCTCTATGCCTAAAAAACAAATAAGAATGGCTTAAGATGTCCTTCAAGGATGCATCTGCAGTCATCACATATGGGTTGTCCTGCCTCAGGCAGCCCTTCGGTCGGCCGGATTCCAAAGTCTGGGTCCGGCGTCGGCTGATGTCGCCCCTTCCCCGACGTCACAACGCCTGGGGTATAAAAGCGTCAGCCGACGCCATGTTCCTCAGTCTTTCTTGCCGCGTGGTGCCCGAAGCAGAAGCAGTTCGCAAGTGCCGGTCAGCCAGCTCCTGTAATTTCGCTATCCGAAGACTTCAAAAGCTAAGTACCCCGTTGGGGACTCTTTCTTGACTCAGCCGATGTCAGAAAAAGTTAATAATTGTTTAACTTGTGGGAAACAAATACCTCATAAGGATTTCCACTCTTATTGTCTTCCTTGCTTAGGCCCAGACCACGACGTCTCGGCCTGCTCTGCCTGCGCTTCTTTCAACCGACGCACTCTTAGACGTCGGTCGGAGTTCGCAGAAGAGTTTTTTGGGGATAGTTTTGCTTACAAAATGCCGTCGGAAACCCCGACATCGCATTTAATTAAGAAACGGAAGGACAAGGACCGACACACGCGGCCCGCGGTTTCGGCTGAAACCGTGGCTAGGCCTACCGCGAGTGTCTCGGTCTTGGCTGATACCGAGTCCTTGGAGCTTCCGAACCCTGAAATAATACAACCGACCGCCTCGGTCCTGGAGGCTCCTACCGAGTCGGTTACAGAATTGCCTTCCGAAACTAGTGTATTGGAATCTTCCGACACCATACCTTTAGATAAAGCTACACCAGCACGTGGTGCAGCCAGGCCTCCTGCATCCATGTCTATTAAGGCCTTCACCAGGGCTAAAGCTGCAAAACACACAAAAACCATGCCTCCCAGAGTTATTCCTCAGGGACCTTCTTCTAGTTCACAGATTTTAACTTTAGCAGAGGACCTGATTTCCTTAATTAGGGGCTCTCAGCCTCATCTGGACAGGGGCTCCCAACCCCCTCTAGACAAAAGGCCCAGGATGGATCCCCCCGATCTCCTTTCCTCAGAGGAGGCCTCTGTTGGCTCGGATCACTCAGAATACCAGAAGGAGGCTTACTCGGCCTACGAGGATTCGGATCCAGAGGAATCTATTCCCTCAGCCTCCCCTCCTAAAGAGCTTTCCTTTGGGGAGACCCTTCACACTATGAGAGAGCATTTCAAATGGCAGGGCCAGGAATATTCTGATTCCAGGAAAAGACTAAGAACTTTTCTTCATTTACCTCAGCATAGACCTTTGGCTATTCCTCCTGTTTTAAATGTGATTGATGTATATTCTGACTCTAGTATGACCCCTGACACTCTGCCTCCGGCCCCTGTTAAGCCTGATCGGTATTACAGGGTCCCAGACGCACATAATTTCCTTTATAAGGCCCACTCTGCTGACCCTGAAACTATTTCACAGGGCCCTAAAGGGGTTGCAGCTGTTACTACAAAGAACCCACTCCCCTCTGCAAAGGAGTCCAGGGCATTAGAGAGATGGGGTAAAAAAGTGTATACTTCTGCCACTCTTGCTATGAGGGCATTAAATTGTCAATTTCACATGATACAGTATCAAGAGTATTTGCTTGAAGAAATGCATAAGAAATTGTCTTCTTCTGAACCCCTTGACCGTAAATCCCTTCAGGATCTGGTACATAATTCCCAGCAGGTTAGCAACCATTTCTTGCAGTGTGGTTGTGATGCATTGGAAGCTTCATGTAGGTCAGCAATGACAAGTGTTGTCATATGCAGGCATGCTTGGCTAAAGGAACAATCTCTGCCAGAACATGTTAAAGCTAAGCTTTTGGATGCTCCACTGGAAAAGCAAAAGTTATTTGGTTCCACTGCTCAGGACGTCCTAAAGAAATTTGAGGAAAAGGCAAAATCTGTACAAACAGTTAGATTTTCTTCAAGTCCAACCACCTAGATTCAGCAGAAACTGGCCTTCCAAGAATTGGTCCTTTCCGGACACAGAAAGATTTCAAAGGGGCAGAAACAGGCGTGCCAGAGGTAGAGGCCAAGCTAGGGGCTCCTACAGAGGCCGTCAATGGCAACCTCCAATCCAGACAGGCAGTTCAGGATCTGCAACTGCTGCACAAGGACAAACTCAATGACTCTGCTTTGACTCCGCCAACCAGGGCTCAATTAGAAGCACCTTTGGGCGGAAAGCTTTCTTTATTCTCAAGAAATTGGCACAACATTACAAGAGACAAATGGACACTCCAAATAATAGACAACGGATACAGGTTCCATTTCCACACATTGCCAAAAAGAAAAGGCATACCAGGTCTGCCACCAAAACAAAGGACAGAGGCTTTGAAACAAATCTCAAACTTACTTCAAATGAAAGCCATAGAAAAAGTGCCTATTTCAGAACAAGGCCAAGGATTTTACTCCAGACTATTCCTTGTTCCAAGAAAAGAGCATCAATGGAGACCTATTCTCGACTTGTCCGTACTGAATACTTATCTCATTGTGCCAAAATTCAAAATGCTGACTCTACAGCAACTCCTTCCCATGCTGGGCAAGGGGTCTTGGCTGGTTACTCTAGACCTCAAGGAGGCATACCTGCATGTCCCTATCAGACAAAGTTGCAGAAGATACCTCAGATTTCTTGCAGGGTCAGAGCATTATCAATTCTCAGCATTGCCCTTTGGCTTATCTACTGTGCCCAGAGTATTCACGAAATGCCTGGCATCAGTAATAGCACACTGCAGACTCCAGGGGATTCAAATCTACCCATATCTGGATGACTGCCTTATACAAGCGGACAACCAACAAACTCTGATAAAGGACTTAAATTATGCCATCAATCTTCTACAGGCCTTGGGATATACAGTCAACATGCACAAATCAAGACTTGTTCCATCCCAAAGAATAACCTTTCTGGGTGCGGATCTAGATACAACCACCCAAATGCCTTATCTCACAGAAGAAAAACAAAGTCAACTACCGGATTACTTCAAGAATCTGACGAGACAAACTCAGCTGACTGCAAGGAAAATCCTGCAGGCCCTGGGTTACATGGCATCCTGTATTCTTTTGATTCCACAAGCAAGGCTACATATGAGAAAGCTACAGTGGTACCTAAGGAGTTTATGGACTCAGCACAGTCACAGTTTGGAAACTTTAATCCCACTCATCCCATGCCTTCACAAGGAATTTCTGTGGTGGGCTCAGGCCAGCCAGGCCAACACAGGGCTGCCCTTCACAAAGCCAACAACCTCCCAAACTATTACAACAGACGCTTCAGACGTAGGTTGGGGAGCACACATGGAGGGCAGACGTATCCAAAGACAGTGGTCACGAAAGGAGCTGCACATGCACATAAATCAAAAAGAAATGCTTGCAGTGATGCATGCAATCGAGGCCTTCAAACTCTTTCTGCATCAAGGCCATCTACTAATAAGGACAGACAACACCACAGTTATGTGGTACATAAACAAGCAAGGAGGTACCCATTCTTATCCTCTGTGCAGGCTGGCAATGAATCTATGGGATCTTTCCTTGAAACTCAATATACAGCTACAAGCTCAGTTTGTGCCAGGGAAGGACAATATACTGGCGGACAGCTTAAGCAGAAATATCATGGATGCACACGAATGGATGCTGCACCCAGACATTTTCCAACAGATAACACAATTTTGGGGGAGCCCGGACATAGATCTATTTGCATCCCCCCACAATCATCAACTAAAGAAATTCTGCTCAAGGACATACCACCCACAAGCGTGGAAAGTGGACGCTCTCTCTTTCAGCTGGAGAAATCTGACAGTGTATGCATTCCCTCCTATTCCATTAATGACCAAGGTGTTACTGAAGATCAGGTCAGAGCAGCCAAAAGTGATCCTGATGGCTCCGGACTGGCCAAGACAGCACTGGTACCCACTGCTAAGGAGCTTGTCACGTACGAAGCCATGGCCCCTACCTCTATGGCCACTTCTACTGACACAGCACAGCTACAAAACTCTACATTCCAACCTGAAAATATTGCAACTAACAGCCTGGAGTATACCTTGACTCCTCTTCAGGATAAGCTATCCCAGAGAGTAAAGAATATTATACTGGAAGCTCGCTGCCCTTCCACAAGGAAGGCATATTCAGCAAAATGGAAAAGATTTCTCATCTGGAACACCACAAAGGGCCTAGATGCGACAATGATGAGCATGGCACATATCCTGGAATATTTGGCAGAAATGTTCCACAATGGACTGTTTTACTCTTCTATTAAGATTCATGCTTCAGCAATTTCAGCAGAGTACAGTACTGATCCTCCTGTCTTTTCTCATCCTCTCCTAAGACAGTTTCTAAGGGGAATCAAAAACATCAAACCTCCTAGGAAACCTCCTCTACCTGCTTGGGACCTTAACTATGTGTTGGAAAAACTAACACTGCCTCCATTTGAGCCAGCAGCATCTGCAGATCTACAGTACTTCTCATGGAAGACTGCTTTCCTTCTGGCAATAACCTCAGCAAGAAAAGTTTCGGAATTGCAGGCCCTGATGGCAGTTCAGCCATTTATTATTTTCCATCGGGATAGAGTTTCATTAAGAACTAATCCTACCTTTATGCCAAAGGTGGTATCCAGGGTTTCATTGAATCAAGCTATTCACTTGCCTACCTTCTTCCCAAATCCGCAAAACAAAGTGGAGAAACTGCTGCACACTCTGGACATTCACAGACAGTTGCGCTACTACTTGGACAGAACTAAAGGTTTCAGAAAAACTGACCAGCTGCTGGTAGCTTATGCTGCTGGTACTCAAGGAAAAGCAATTTCCAAACAGACAATTTCAAAATAGATAGGAAATTGCATCCGCTTTTGTTACTCATTTCATGGAAAGACTGTACCAGCTAACATTAGACCTCATTCTACGAGAGCCACAGCCACCTCCACAGCCTTCTTAAGAGGGTTGGCTACAAAAGACATTTTAGAAGCTGCCACATGGAGCTCCGTGCATACATTTGCCAAGCATTACAATTTACCTTTATATTCCAGATCCAGAGCAGGCTTTGCTTCGGCTGTCCTGCAGGGTATCTTAGCTACACCATCCTTTTCCTAGTACCTCCACCCCCAGATTGGCTATGGTATTCTACCCATATGTGATGACTGCAGATGCATCCTTGAAGGACATAGTACAGATGTCCTTCAAGGATGCATCTGCAGTCCTAACAAATGGGTTGTCCTGGCCTCAGGCAGCCCTTCGGTCGGCCGGATTCCAAAGTCTGGGTCTGGCCTCGGCTGATGTCGCACTTCACCCGACGTCATAGCTGCAGTTCAGCAGGTATAAAGGCATCAGCCGACGCCATTTTCCCCAGTCTTTCTTGCCGCGTGGCGCCCGAAGCAGAAGCTGTTCGCAAGTGCCGGTCGGTCAGAACCAGAGATTGCTACGAAGACTTCTAAAAAGCTAAGTACCCCGTTGGGGACTCTTTCTTGCCTCAGCCGATGTCAGAAAAAGTGAATAACTGTTTAACTTGTGGGAAACAAATACCTCATAAAGATTTCCACTCTTACTGCCTACCTTGTTTAGGCCCAGACCACGACGTAGCAGCCTGTCTAGCCTGTGCTTCTTTCAACCGACGGACACTTAGACATCGGTCGGAATTTGCTGAAGAGTTTTTCGGCTCCGCTTTTGCTTACAGCATGCCATCGGAAACTCCGACTTCACAATTAGCTAAAAAGCGCAAGGAAAAGGACCGACACTCGCGGTCCGCGGTTTCGGCCGAAACCGCGGTTGTCAACCGCGAGTGTCTCGGTTTCGGCTGAAACCGAGCCCTCGGTTCTTCCTTCGGCCGAAAGCTTGCCTCCCACCGAGGCCTCATCCAGCATGGCTGAATCTGCTACTGAAATTCCACCTGCTCTTACAGGTTCACAGGATTTATCTGATACTATCCCTTTAGATATATCCACTCCTGCACGTGGAGCTGCTAGGCCCCCTGCATCCATGTCGATTAAGGCTTTTGCCAGGGCTAAAGCAGCAAAATCAACCAAGACTGTGCCTGCTAAGACCCCCTCTCACAGGCCTAGCTCTAGTACTCAAATGCTTAGTCTAGCAGAGGATCTCATTTCTTTGATCAGGGATCCCAACCTCACCCTGACAGGGCCTCTCACTCACCTCCAGAGAAGAGGCCTAGAGCAGAGCCCGCTGAGCCAGTTTCTTCAGATTACTCTTCTGATGATTCAGAAAATACAAACCCTCCAGAAGGCCCTTATTCTCCTTATGAGGACTCTGATGCAGAAGACTCCATTCCTTCTGCCTCTCCGCCTGAGGAATTTTCTTTGGGGAAACCTTGCATGCTATGAGGGAACAATTTCAATGGCAGGGCCAGGATTTTTCAGACTCTAGGAAAAGGCTTAGGACCTTTTGCATTTGCCACAGCATAGGCCTTTAGCCATTCCTCCAGTACTTACTGTTGTGGATGATGCATTTAATGATGCTTGTACTGCCCCTGATTCACTTCCTCCGCCCCTGCTAAGCCCGACAGGTACTACAGGGTTCGGACACACATTATCATTTGTATAAGGCTCCTTTTGCAGATCCTGAAACTATTTCACAGGGACCCAAGGCTGTAGCAGCTACCTCTGCCAAAACCCTCCCTCTGAAAGGGAATCTAGGGCCTTAGAGAGATGGGGTAAAAAGTTTATACTTCTGCTACTCTTTCGCTAGGGCCTTAAACTGTCAATTCCACATGATTCAGTATCAGGAATTTATGTTAGACCAGTTAACTAAAAAACTGTCCTCGCCTGAACCATTAGACAAAAAGTCTCTTCAGGAAATGGTACATAACATTCAGCAGGTCAGTAATCATTCCTTAAAATGCGGCTATGATGCACTGGAGGCTTCCTTTAGATCAGCTATGACTGGTACAGTGATCAGAAGGCATGCATGGTTAAAAGAGCAGTCCTTACCAGACCATGTAAAATCAAAGCTCCTAGATGCTCCCATGGATAAGCACAATTTGTTTGGCTCACCTGCACAGCAGGTGCTGAAGAAGGTGGAAGAGAAAGCAAAATCTGTCCAGACAGTCAAGGATTTCTTACAGGTCCAGCCTCCAAGGTTTAGTAGGAACTGGCCTTCCAAGAATTGGTCCTTTCCAGACACCACCAGAGCACAGAGAGGCAGGAATAGGCGCCCAAGAGACAGGGGTCAATCCAGAGGTGCCTACAGGGGACGTCAGTGGCAGCCTAACAACCAGCGAAGTACTGCCACAGATCCAGCCACTACCACTTCCACAGGACAATCGCAGTGACTTGGCTCTGAGACCGCCTACCAGGGAACAACTAGATGCACCCTTAGGCGGAAAGCTAGCCTTATTTTCAGTAAACTGGCATTACATCACAGGAGACAAATGGATTTTACAGACAATAGACAAAGGTTACAGGTTTCACTTCCATACTCTACCAAGGAAGAGAAGAATGCCAAACCTACCTCCAAATCAAAAGACAAAAGCTCTAGAACAAATAGACAACTTAATAAGGATGAGAGCTATAGAAAAGGTACCGCCTATGGAACAAGGGCAAGGATTTTACTCCAGACTTTTCCTGGTGCCAAGAAAAGAAAACCAATGGAGACCTATTCTAGACCTGTCCGCTCTGAACACATATCTCATTGTTCCAAAATTCAAGATGCTGACCCTACAGCAGCTTCTTCCCATGCTGGGCAAGGAGTCTTGGCTGGTAACTCTAGATCTCAAGGAGGCATACCTGCACGTCCCCATACGACCAAATTGCAGAAGATACCTCAGATTTCTTGCAGGATCAGAGCATTATCAATTCTCAGCATTGCCCTTTGGCTTATCTACTGCGCCCAGAGTATTCACGAAATGCCTGGCATCAGTAATTGCTCATTGCAGGCTTCAGGGAATTCAAATTTACCCTTACCTGGACGACTGCCTGTTACAAGCGGACAACAAAAACAAATTAGCAAAAGATTTGAAAAAGGTCATTCATCTGCTACAAGCCCTGGGATACACAGTCAGTATAAAAAAGTCAAGGCTGATACCATCCCAGTGGATAACTTTCTTGGGTGCAGAACTGGACACATCAAGTCAAATGGCATCCCTCACAGCAGAAAAGCAGAAGCACCTTCCTCTCTATTTCATGGCATTAACAACGCAGAACCAGCGAACAGCAAGGAAAGTCCTGCAAGCCCTGGGTTACATGGCATCCTGCATAATATTGATTCCACATGCCAGACTACATATGAGGAAGTTGCAATGGTACCTAAGGAATTTATGGTCTCAGCACAAGCACAGCCTAGAAACCCAAATTCCAATAATTCCATGCCTGAAGCAAGAATTCCAATGGTGGGCTCAGGCCTGTCAATTGAACAAAGGACTGCCCTTCCACAGCCCTCAACCAAGCCAGACTATCACCACGGACGCCTCAGACCTCGGTTGGGGGCACACATGCTGGACAAGTGCATACAAGGCTTATGGACTCAAGACCAGCTGAACCTACACATAAATCAAAAGGAGATGCTGGCAGTAAAACTGGCAATTCAGACATTCAGACCGTTTCTTCAACAGGGTCAATTGCTGATGAGGACGGACAACACCACAGTTATGTGGTACATCAACAAACAGGGAGGCACACATTCATACCCTCTATGCCGGATGGCAATGGACCTCTGGAATGTGGCCCTGAGCTTCAACATTCAGCTCCAGGCAATATTTGTACCAGGAAAAGAAAATATACTAGCAGACATCCTAAGCAGAACTACCACGGATGCCCACAAATGGATGCTGCATCCAGACATCTTCAAATCCATTACAAGGAAATGGGGACTTCCAGAAATAGACTTATTCGCATCCCCACACAACCACCAATTGAAAAACTTCTGCACAAGGACATACCACCCTCTGGCTTGGAAGGTGGACTCCCTATCTTTCAGTTGGGAAAACCTGACAGCATATGCATTCCCACCTCTTCCTTTGATGCACAAGGTGCTATTGAAGATCAAAGAAGACCCAAGGATCATCCTGATAGCTCCAGACTGGCCGAGGCAGCATTGGTACCCATTACTGAGGAGTATGTCTCGGGAACAAATATGGCCTCTGCCCCTAGTTCCCTTACTGCTAACACAGAACAACTTCAAAACCCTGCATCCAAACTTGAAAACGTTGCAGCTAGCTGCCTGGAACATTGCATAAGACAAAATAACCCAGATTTATCTCAAAGGGTTAAAGACATTATCTTGGAGGCTCGCAGACCCTCAACAAGGAAAACTTATTCAGCAAAATGGAAAAGATATCTCATTTGGAGTGCAGCAAAAGGAGAAAATGTGTCACTGGTAAACATAGCTAACATCCTGGAATACTTGGCAGAACTTTTCCACAATGGCCTGTCCTATTCTTCCATTAAGATTCATGCATCAGCTATTTCAGCAGAATTCAACATGGACCCTCCAGTCTTCTCTCATCCTCTACTCAGGCAGTTTCTGAGAGGAATTAAAAATGTAAAGCCACCAAGGAAGCCACCATTGCCCGCATGGGACTTGAACTTTGTGCTGGAAAAGTTGACACTGCCTCCTTTTGAACCAGCAGCAACAGCAGAATTACAGTACTTATCATGGAAAACTGCTTTCCTGCTTGCAATCACTTCAGCAAGAAGGGTTTCTGAATTACAGGCATTAATGGCAGTACAGCCCTTCCTTATCTTCCATCAAGATAGAGTGTCCATGAGAACTAATCCTACTTTTATGCCAAAGGTGGTCTCCAGGGTATCTCTAAACCAAGCTATCCACCTACCTACATTCTTCCCCAACCCACAGAACAGGGGAGAAAGATTATTACATACCTTGGATGTACATAGGCAATTGCGCTACTACCTGGACAGAACCAAGAGCAATAGAAAAACTGACCAGCTACTGGTAGCATATGCAACAGGAATGGAAGGAAAAGCAATTTCAAAACAGACAATCTCAAAGTGGATAGGAAATTGCATTAGATTTTGAGGAAAGACAACTCCAGAAAACATCAGACCTCACTCCACAAGGGCTACAGCCACTACTACAGCTTTTTTACGAGGAGTGGCTACCAAAGACATTTTAGAGGCTGCTACTTGGAGCTCCGTGCATACATTTGCCAAGCATTATAATGTACCCTTATACTCCAGATCCCGAGCAGGTTTTGCCACTGCTGTTTTGCAAGGGATCTTAACTACACCATAATCTTATTATTACCTCCTCCCCCAGTTTGGCTATGGTATTCTACCCATTTGTTAGGACTGCAGATGCATCCTTGAAGGACATAGTACAGTTTTGTACCTACCATAAATGTAGATGTCCGAGAGGTATGCATCTGCAGTCAGGATTACCCACCCTCCTTCCCCTCTGTGGTACTCCTAGGGTATTTGCCCATCTTGTAGCTAGCTGGGGGAATCTATTATGGTGTATTTGTTTGTATATATGTATATGGGTCTCCTTCTAATGCCCGAAACGCCGTTTCGCCGACAGGGAAATAACCGACGCCAGAAACCCGACAACGCAGTTGACCGACACGCTCGAATCCCGACAGACGGAAGACCGACAAGGGGAATGTGTAAGCGCGACCTGGTAAGTATGCGATAGTGAGGGATTTAGGAGTAGGGAGCGGACAGGTACGTGTGCAATACTCAGGGATGTAGGGTTAGGGTGTGTGATAGGTGAGTGTGCGGTAGTGTCGGAGCTTGGGGTTTGGGGTGTGTAAGTGAGTTAGGGTTAGGTGCAGGTAGGGAGTGTAGTGTCGGAGCTTGGGGTTGGGGTGTGTAAGTGAGTTAGGTTAGGGTGCAGGTAGGGAGTGTGCGTAGTGTCGGAGCTTGGGGTTTGGGGTGTGTAAGTGAGTTAGGGTTAGGGTGCAGGTAGGGAGTGTGTGCGGTAGTGTCGGACCTTAGGGTTAGGGTTTGGGTTAGGGCTAGTGGATATGTGTTGTAGTGTACTGTGTTGTTGACGTGTAGTGTGTCGGTGTTATGGTGTTCGGTGTTTCGCGTTGTCGGGTTTGTGTGTTGTCGGGTTTCTGGCGTCTGTTATTTCCCTGTCGGCGAATCGGCGTTTCGGGCATTAGAAGTAGACCCATGTATATACAGGTTTATTTCTATTTGCTCTCTATTGTTTGGAAACATTTGCATTTATCCAAATTTAGCCTTCCTAGAGGGCACCTGGCATCTGGGGCAAGAAACACTGAGGAAAATGGCGTCGGCTGATGCCTTTATACCCGCTGAACTGCAGCTATGACATCGGGTGAAGTGCGACATCAGCTGAGGCCAGACCCAGACTTTGGAATCCGGCCGACCGAAGGGCTGCCTGAGGCCAGGACAACCCATTTGTTAGGACTGCAGATGCATACCTCTCGGACATCTACATTTATGGTAGGTACAAAACTGTACTTTTTGTACCTACCATAAATGTAGATGTCCGATAGGTATGCATCTGCAGTCAGGTTTACCCTCCCTCCTTCCCCTCTGTGGTACTCCTAGGGTGCTTACCTCTCTATTAGCTAGCTGGGGGATCTATTATGGTGTATTTGTTTATACATATAGATATATATATATATTTTTGCAAATGTTTGGATTTTTTACTGCATTTTTTCCAAATTTAGCCTTCCTAGAGGGCACCTGGCATCTGGGGCAAGAAAAACTGAGGAACATGGCGTCGGCTGACGCTTAGGCGTTGTGACGTCGGGGAAGGGGCGACATCAGCCGGCGCTGGACCCAGACTTTGAGACAGGACAACCCATATGTGATGACTGCAGATGCATACCTATCGGACATCTACATTTATGGTAGGTACATCTTGTAACTCTAATCAGGGGAAGCCACCCCCCCCCCCTCTTCTAAGAGACCTAGGACTGAGTTTGTTTGAGTCTTCTGACCAGGATTCTGATTTTTCTGATCTAGATTTGCCCTCATCTACTCTGATGCAGAGGACTCTTCATTTTGCTTCCCCTCCAGAGGATTTTTCTTTTTGTGAAACCTTACATACTGTAAGGGAGAATTTCCACTGGGAAAGCCAGGATTTTTCTGATTCAAAAAAGAGGCTTAGGGATTTCTTACTCCTGCCTTAGCCTAGGCCTTTAGCTATACCTCCTGTACTAGACATTGTTGTTGATGCCTTTTCTGAATCTAGTTTGGCACCTAATTCTTTGCCTCCTGCACCTAGAAAACCCGACAGATATTACAGGGTTCCTGATTCACACAAGTTCCTTTTTAAAAATCCTATTGCAGATCCAGAGACTATTTCACAGGGACCCAAGGGCATTAAGGCTTCTACTGCTAAAAATCCTACCTCTTCTGATAGAGACTCCAGGCACTGGATAGATGGGGTAAGAAGGTTTACACTTCTGCAGCCTTGGCCATTAGGGTTGTAAACTGCTGTTTCATATGTTAAAGTATCAACAACATGTTATTGGATTGCCTTAAACAGAAAATTATGTTGATTTCTGACTGTGCTGAAAGTTAAGAATTATAGGATTTAATGCATTCTGCTGAACAGGTTGGAAAGCATACTTTGCAATGTGACTTTGATTCATTAGAGGCCTCTTGCAGGGCTGCTGTTACCGGGTTTGTGCTCAGAAGGCATGCATGGCTTAAGGAGCAATCTTTGCCTGATCATGTTAAAGCTAAACTGTTGGATGCTCCCTTAAATCAGGACCGCTTGTTTGGCAATAAGGCTGAAGTTGTTCTAAAAAAGATGGAAGATAAAGCTAAATATATGCAAACTATAAAATATTTCTTACAAGTGCAACCTCCAAGATTTAGTAGGCACTGGCCTGCTAGGAATAGGTCCTTTCCAGCTCCTTCCAGATCCTCTCAAGCCAAACCCAGACACACCAAAAGCACCAGGTTTCAGTCCCAGGGGACTCTCAGAACTAAGCAATGGGGGGCCTCCACTTCCAAATCTGGAAATAACAAAACACCCCCCTATGGTAAACAGTCTCAATGACTTTCCTTTAAAATTACCAAGCACTTACCTTTTAGCCACCCCTTTGGGGATAAAGATTGCTCTTCATGCAAAAAACTGGGAACTCATAACCCATGACAAATGGATTTTAAATAGTGTCCCAGGGATACAGGTTTCATTTCCATACTTTGCCAACACCAAACGGGTGGCCAGACCTGCCCCCAAATCACTGGGCAGAGGCTCAAAAACAAGTACTTTTCCCTCTTAAACATGGGGGCTATTCAGCCAGTACCAGAAGAGGAAAAGGGACAAGGTTTCTATTCCAGGCGTTTCCTGGTACCCAGAAAAGACCAGTCATGGCGTCCAATTCTGGACCTGTCTACTCTGAACACCTTTCTGGACATTCCAAAATTCAAGATGCTGACTCTTCACCAGTTACTTCCTATGCTAGGCAAAGATGCCTGGTTGGCAACTCTAGATTTAAAAGAAGCATACCTGCACATCCCAATCGGGGAATCTTGCAGAAGATACCTACACTTCAAAGCAGGCTACTTGCATTACCAGTTCTCTGCACTGCCCTTTGGCTTGTCTACTGCGCCCAGGGAATTCACAAAGTGCCTGGCTCCAGTAATTGCATTTTACAGGCAAAAAATATTCAAATATATCCATACCTGGACAATTGCCTAATTCAGGCAGAAAACCAGGCCATACTTCTAAATCATCTGGTGTTTTGTAAAAAAAAAAAAAAAAAAAGGTTCTAACTTGTCTGGGGTACACCATAAACAAAAATAAATCACAACTGGTACCCTCTCAACAGATTACATTCCTGTGTACAAACTTGAATACAACTGCCCAGATGGCTTTCCTCATGCCAGAGAAGCAAATTCATTTGGTAACTTACTTCAAACAAGTGGCCACAAAAACCCTGCTATCTGCAAGGCAAATACTGCAAGCCTTGGGGTTTATGGCCTCCTGCATTCTTAAAATTTCTTTCTTGGAAAACAGCCTTCCTTTTAGCAATCACTTCAGCTAGAAGGATATCTGAATTACAGGCCCTTATGGCAGTGGAGCCTTTCATCATCTTTCATGCGGACAGGATATCTACTTCTGCAGCCTTTTCTCAGAGGTGTTCCTACCAGGGATATTCTAGAAGCTGCTACCTGGCGTTCTGTGCATAACTTTCACCAAGCATTATCATTTACCAATTTTCTCTACATCCAGAACTGGCTTTGCCACTGCTGTCTTGCAGGGCCTTATACCTGGTCCTAATGCTGTCTACATTCTTCCTCCCAACCATAGGTGTAATGACTGCAACAGTAAAACATGAAGAACATAGTACAGTTGTGTACATTTAACATAAATGTAGATGTTCGAGTGTATTCACTGTTGCAGTCCTGGTTACCTTCCCTCCAGCCCCCTAACTTCTTTTGGCTATACCTCTACTTTCTTTTACTATGCTTAAAAGCTTTTTGGTGTATTTGCTTTTTTTGTTGGAGGTATATCCTTGTATATTTATATATTTGATTGCTTTCCATTAGGGGGGACCTGACATCTGGGGCAAGAAAAACTGATGTAATGGCATCGGCTGCATGTTTTATACCCCTGACGACATGTTTTATACCCCTGATGACCTGATGTCATGGAAGAAGAGACAGCAACCGACGCAGGACCCCAGACGTATTTAATCAGGTCGACTGAGGGCTACTGCAAGCAGATAACCCAAATATGATGACTGCAACAGTGAATACACTTGAACATCTACATTTATGGTAAGTTAATACAAATGTGCTTTCTTTCTCCAAGGTGAACAAAAAACACAGCTAGGCAGGTGTTGAATGCTTTCATTCTTTAATGTAAAAAGAACTTCTTCAGAAATACAGATATCCACACAAATACTTAAATATGTAGAAAGCCAGCCAATAAAAAATCTTTGTTTCATGTACACAAATAATAAAAAGAAGTCAGCAATAGCAAGGAAATGGCAGCGGTAATAAAAATGCAATAAAAATAACTCCGCCACTACATATAAAGATTCTGGGTGTTTCAAAAAATATTTTGTTAATGATTAAAGTTGAATTACTAATGTGATAGTTATCTAAGCAATCTTAGCATACATTTAATATTTAGGGACTCATTCAGACCAGGGCAAGATTCTGCATTAAGGAGCAGCTGCCACTTAAGTTCCTGCACCTCCAACAATGTGTCATAATCACCAAAGAAAATATCTACTTGTTCTAAAACAAAAAAAGAAACAAAACATTTTAAATTTGTTCCAGTGCTAACTATGCTTCACTAAGGCATTTTTAGTGTCCCTATTCCTTACGGCAGCACAATGCTCTTTAATATGAGTAGACAAGTTTTCTGCAAGTCTTAACTACATAAAAACAACTGCATTTGGAGAAAGCACTCGCATAAATCACATAATTACAATCAAAATGTCTGTTAAACTTTATTTTAATATTACAGGGTTTGAAAAATTAAAAATGTCCTGTAAGAATGGGGTTGCAAGAAATGCAAGACCCACAGGAAAACATGCCTGGAGCTAAATTAACACTCCTCCATTCTTAAAGATGAAGGGAAGAATCCAAATGTTCAAAGGACATCCGAAGTGATTTAGTAATTTTGTATGAAAAATGTAGGTTTTCTCCTATCAAGGATGAAAATTCCTTGTTACTCCTGACAATATCCGAGCCAGTAAGTCACAGCTAGTGGGGAGTGGGAATCTCATCTTCCATCCAACCAAGTGGAGGTTTCAGACCAAACCTTTCAGGAGACCAATCCACCTTTGTATTTGGACCACACCCCCATTTCATCCTGTCCTATCACTAATATAGATCGGACTCTGTGCTTCGTGTGCGTGGTACATGTAATTTTAATCACTGACCCTGGTTCAAGATTTTACAACTTTTAATTGGCTTATGCTTGTAGTTCGATCCTTCTATTAGCAGTTCAAAGAATTGCAATGATTGGTAAATAATAGACATTAACCAATAATGAAGTAATGCCCTGTGATGATTTAGTATTTGATTTGATTGCTTTAACTTCTGGTTACTGCATTTTGATTGGTTTATCTTATACTTGCTTTTTGAGGTTAATTTCATCTAAGCATTGATTGGATGTTTAAAATTCGTATTATGTTGATTGATTATGGGCATAAAGATTAATTTTAATTAATTTGGCGGCAAATTTGTTTATTTTTATTGGCTGGCTATGTTTTTAACTAGATTGTCTTTTCTCTTAGGTGTTAGCTCTGATGAAGGGTTTTCATAACCCGAAAGTTCTCATCTTATGCTGCATTACATTTTCTATTATACGAGTTTAATGTCTTTAAACGAAATTATGTTTAACCGAATTTGACTTACCTGACCCCACTTCTCTGAAGTTGCATTCCACCCAAACGCACGGCCTGCCAAAATCATTTCCCTGTGAAAGGAACCACTTGGCCACCATGGTGAACGTTGCTCTCTGTTCATTGTAGTGCAATCTTGGAGTTGGTATGTTTAAGTGGGGGGGGTGAAGCCCCCCACTTGGGGGGCATGGGGGGGTGAAGCTCCCAACTTTGGGTTTACTTTTGGTCCATTTAAGTTAATTCTTATGATGGCCAAGTGGTTCCTTTCACAGGGAAAGGAGTTTGGCAGTCTGTGCGTTCGGTGGAATCCAGCTTTGGAGAAGTGGGGTTGGTAAGTCAGAGTCGGTTAAAGAAAGTAGACCCGTGTGTGTGTGTGTGTGTGTGTGTGTGTGTGTGTGTGTGTGTGTGTGTGTGTGTGTGTGTGTGTGTGTAAATATGTAAACACCCACACACACACATATATATATATATATATATATATATATATATATCTACAAACACATACATACACACATAGATGCACGTGTGTGTGTGTGTGTGTGTGTGTGTGTGTGTGTGTGTATATATATATATATATATATATATATATATATATATATATATAGATTACCTTCATTTGATCGACAGACCATTTGATTGAAACCCATTTGATCTAAAGTTCATTTGACTGACAACCAGTAATTCAGTACACTTCAAGACAAGTAACAGGGATTGGTCCCCCTCCAATGTCGTGCGACCCTGGAGTTGGTATATATAGTTAGGGGGGTGTGAGGGTCGAAGCCCCCCACCTAGTTTCCAACAAAAGAAGAAAATAACACAAAAACTTTGAAGAGGGACGGTGAGCTGCTCTGCTTGGCATGTATGGGAAGTCTGTTTCAGAGCATGGGCAGTCTCTAGGTGAGGAACCTGTCCCTCCAGCATGTTCTGTCGATTGTGGTAATGAGGTTGAGGTCTCCGGAGAGTGTGGTGTGGAGGGATTGAGATTTCTTTATATGTAACATTTCTAGCAGAGCTGGGTCAGACATGGCTTTGTAAGTCAAGCAGTGATCGGCTTTAAGTAGGCAATGTGAGACAGAGAATAGCTGGATTCTTTTGAGTCTGTCCGTATAGGACATGTGTTTAATGCCTAGGATCCTCTTCGTGAGGTACTTCTGTGGCCTCTCCAACTGTTGCAGGTGTCTAGTGAGGTACATGCCAAATGGGGCATTATACTCCATGATTAGTCTAATGAGGGAAGAGTAGAGAGAGACAATGACCTCTTTCTTCCTGGATGCAAAACCCTTGGTAATGAGATGTGCCACATAGAAGGACTTTCTGACCACAATGGCAATGTAGTTGTCAAAGGAGAGGTTGCTGTCAACCTGCAATCCCAGATCTCTTATAGCGCCTTCAGTTTTCTGTGGGCTCCCTTCAATATGGTAATTAGTGGGAACTGAATTTTTACCAAAAGAGATGACTATGCATTTTTTGGCGTTAAGCTTAAGGCTATGGGTTCCACACCAGTCATTGGTCTCCGTGAGGATTTTCTGTAGGATGTCTGCATCGCTTTGAGAGTTAATAATGGCTGCCTGCTTGCAGTCGTTTGCGAACTTGGTCAACCAGAGTCCCTTTGTGTTGGCCTGGACTTCTGAGAAGTAGATGCCGAACAGTAGAGGACCCGGAACCAATCCTTGTGGGACTCACTCGTGCTGGTTGGCAGTCTGACTTGGAGTCCGGTACTTTCACACTATGTGTTTGATCTGTGAGCCAATTTGCAGCTCATGTAGTGATATAGGGGCTGATGCTTAGTTTAGTGAGTTTATCAATAATTCCCCAGTGAGGAATGGTATCACAGGCCTTGGCCAGATCGAGGTAGGCTGTATGCACTGCCTTACCTTCATCCACAGCCCCAGTGACTTGACTCAAAGAAGTTAACCAGGTTGAGCAGGCATGATCTCCCTTTCACAAAGCCAAATTGCATGGGGTCTAGAGTTTGGAGATTTCCTTTATCTTTGTTAATCAGGTTCATGATGATGCGCTAATAGCTTTACATACCAGACTCATCAGGGTAATGGGGCAATACTTCCCAGGGTCTGTAGTTCCCTTTATGGAGAGGGATGACTGTAGCAGTGCACCCTTCAGTAGGTACAAAGCCTGAGGTGAGCCTGTGACTGAACAGGGCACATATATGTGGTGCCAGTTTGCTTTGTAGTTCATGTAGAACACAGCCAGGGATATTATCGGGTCCCATGGAAACTGCATTCTTGGTCTTGGACAGTGCAGTTTTAACCTGTGCTGCAGTAATGCTGGGTGCCTAGCTTTCTTCTGGTATTGTGATTGGTCCTTTAGGAGGAGAGAGAGGGGTAAAGTTGGCACTGAATCTGTCAGCCAGTATGTTGGCAATATCTTTTGGCTCAGTATAGGAGGTACCATTGTGCAGTAACTCAGACCAAATCTGAGTATTGCCATATAAGTTCTTGATATAACTATATTATAGAAGGCTTTGTGATTGCTTTTAGTGTCTGCAGCAGTTTTTTTCTTCTGTTGTAGAGTTTACTAATGGCAGGGGACCACCAGATTGGCTTCCTTTTTTTGGTGGAGAGTGTCTTGGCTCTGCAGGGTATGGCTAGTTCCATGCATTTATGTACATGTTCGTACAGTGCATTGGTTTATGATTCAGCAGTCATGCAGATAGTTTCCATTGGCATGGGTGCTGAGAAGTTAGCCACCTCTGATGTTCATCGTGTTACACTGCTGCAGTCCTCACACTTGGGTTATCCTGCCGTCAGGTGGTCCCGCATTCGGCCAGAGTTCCAAAGCCTTGGTCCGGCGTCTGTTGCTGTCACTTCTTCCCTGACGTCAGTGCGCCAGGGGTATACAAGAGGCATCCAACGCCATTTACTTTAGTCTTTCTTGCCGTGCGGTGCCCGAAGTAGAAGCAGTTCGCAAGTGCCGGTCGGCTGACTCCTGAGATTTTCAAATCGAATTTCAGACCAAAGTCTTCAATAAAGCGAAGTACCCCGTTGGGGAACCTTTTCTTGCCTCATTCTGATGTCAGAAAAAGTTAACAATTGCATTTCTTGTGGAAAGCAAATACCTCATAAGGACTTTCATTCTTATTGTATTCCTTACCTAGGCCCAGACCACGACGTCACAGGTTGTCGGTTTTGTGCTAGGTTTAACAAACAAACTATTAAACGTCTGTTTGATTTCGCCCAACATTATTTTGGTAGGAAATTTAATTATACCATGCCGTCGGAGCAACCGACGACCGGAATGCATAAAAAACACAAAGATAAGGACAGGCAGCCGAGACCCAAACCAGACTCCAAGGCGTCTGCTAGGCCAGTCACTGGTTCTTCGGTTTTCAGTGAGGCGCCTACGCAGCCCCTGACGACCGCTGATTTTAGAACCCCAGGCGGCATCCAATTCCCAAGCTGAGATTGCTAGGCCACCACAACCTTTATCTTTAGGCCCTTCCGACTCCATGGCTAAAGGAGATTCCGGTGCAGTTGAAACTCCTTCAGTTGCAGAAGGTGTCTTCAGACCGACTACACTCACTATTAAATCCTATGCAAAGCTGAAAACTCCTTTAAAAGCAAAGAAGACTGTACAGCAGTCTCCAGTACAAGGCCCCATGCCTAAGAAACAGATGCTTAAGATGGCTGAAGACTTAATTACCCTAATCGGGGGTTCCCATCCCCCTCCTGATAAAAGGCCTAGACAGGAGGAGGACTACGCTTCCTCTGATCAGGTTTCTATTTCCTCAGATTCTTCTGAGGAACAGGAATACTCTTTTCCCCCTTACGAAGACTCTGATGCTGAAGAGTCTATTCTTTCAGCATCTCCCCCAGAAGACTATTCTTTTGGGGAAACTTTACATACCATGAGGGAACATTTCCACTGGGAAGGCCAGGATTACTCTGATTCTAAGAAAAGGCTCTGAGAGTTCCTTTTACTACCCCAGCACAGGCCACTTGCTATTCCACCCGTGTTAGACATTGTGGATGATGTTTATTCAGAATCTAGCCTTAACCCAGATTCACTACCTCCTGCACCAGCCAAACCAGACAGATACTACAGAGTCCCTGACTCACACAAATTCCTATATAAAAGCCCTGTTGCTGACCCAGAAACCATTTCCCAGGGTCCCAAAGGGGTTAAGGCCTCTATTGCTAAAAATCCTGTACCCTCTGAAAGGGATTCTAGAGCACTAGACAGATGGGGAAAGAAAGTATATATCTCAGCTACTCTAGCAATGAGGGCCTTAAATTGCCAGTTTCACATGCTGAAATATCAACAATATTTGATATCTCAATTAAAACAAAAAATAATCACACATACAGAGCAACCTGATTACAAGGAAATGCAAAATTTGTTGCATGCAGCTGAACAAGTGGGAAAACATACTTTGCAATGTGGATTTGATTCATTGGAAGCTTCTTGTAGAGCAGCAGTGACAGGGTCTGTCATACTTAGGCATGCTTGGTTAAAAGAACAAACTTTACCTGATCATGTTAAAGCAAAGTTATTGGATGCACCTTTACAGCAGGATGTTTTATTTGGTGTAAAAGCAGAAGAGGTTTTGAAGAAAATGGAGAATAAGGCAAAATCTATGCAGACGGTCAAGGATTTTTTACAGGTTCAACCCCTTCGTTTCAGCAGAAATTGGCCAACCAAAAACTGGTCCTTTCCAGCTTCTGACAGACCACAGAGGGGCAAATACAGACGTCCAAGGGGCAGACGCCAGTCAAAGGCTCTTACAGGCCTCGACAATGAGGTGCCACAACCCAGAAAGGAGGAGAAGACCGGTCTCAAATATCAGAAGACAAACACAATGACTTACCCCTCAGACTGCCAAGCAAATCCCTCTTGGCAGCTCCCTTGGGAGGAAAACTAGCACTTTTTGCAGACAACTGGCACATCATCACAAAAGACAAATGGGTCCTAAATATTGTATCTCAAGGATACAGATTCCACTTTCACACTTTACCAAGGATAAAAGGAATGCCAAACTTGCCACCAAATCAATGGGCAGAGGTTCAAAAACAAATTACAGCTCTCATGGACATGAGCCATTGAACAGGTTCCTACACAGGAGCAAGGACAAGGATTTTACTCAAGACTCTTTCTAGTTCCCCGAAAGGACAAAGCCTGGAGACCCATTCTGGACCTCTCAATTCTAAACCTATATCTGGAAGTACCCAAATTCAAGATGCTAACACTACAGCAACTTCTTCCCATGCTGGGCAAGAAGGCTTGGCTAGTAACGTTGGACCTCAAGGAGGCATACCTGCATGTCCCTATCAGACAAAATTGCAGGAGATACCTCCGATTTATAGCAGGTTCAACCCATAACCAATTCTCTGCACTGCCCTTTGGCTTATCTACTGTGCCCAGGGTCTTCACAAAATGCCTGGCACCAGTAATTGAATACTGCAGACAAAGAGGAATTCAAATATATCCATACCTAGACGACTGCCTTATTCAAGCAGAAAGCAAGGACATTCTTTTATAGCATATGGCGTTTGTCAAAAACCTATTAAGTTGCCTAGGGTACACAATAAACGAAAAGACCTATTAAGTTGCCTAGGGTACACAATAAACGAAAAGAAGTCAAAACTGGTGCCCTCACAAGACATAATATTCCTGGGTGCCAGCTTAAATACAACAGCCCAGATGGCTTATCTCATGCCAGACAAGCAAGGACAACTGACTCAATACTTCAAAATGATGGCAACAAAGACCCAACTCCCTGCAAGAAAAATTCTGCAGGCCTTGGGAATCATGGCATCTTGCATACTACTAATACCATATGCAAAACTGCATATGAGGAAATTACAATGGTACCTGAAAAGCGTATGGACTCAACACAGCCACAGCTTGGAAACAATAATACCACTCATTCCTTGTCTTCAACAGGAGTTTCTATGGTGGGATCAGGCATGTCACCTCAACAAGGGTCAGCCTTTTACCTTACCCACAGCAGGCAAACTATAACAACAGATGCATTGGATTATGCCTGGGGAGTACACATGGCAGGACAGTGTATTCAGGGCAAATGGTCTGCAGATCAAAGGCATCTGCATATCAATCAAAAAGAGATACTAGCTGTACAAAATGCCCTAACAGCTTTCAAGGACCTCCTACATCCAGGACAACTCCTAATAAAGACGGACAACACCACAGTGATGTGGTACATAAACAAGCAAGGGGGCACACATTCCTACCTCCTATGCAGGTAAGCAATGACCTTGTGGAACACAGCACTGACCTACCAAGTTCAACTACAAGCACAATTCCTGCCAGGAAAGAAAAACACATTGGCAGACAACCTAAGCAGAAACATCATAGATCCTCACGAATGGAAACTAGATCCACAAGTATTCGCAATGATGACTCAAAAATGGGGGAGCCCAGACATAGATCTGTTTGCCTCGCCCCAAAACTACCAACTACAGAAATTTTGCACAAGGACATACCACACACTAGCTTGGAAAGTGGACGCCCTCTCATTCAGTTGGATTACATTAACAGTGTATGCCTTTCCTCCACTGCCTCTTCTGGCAAAGGTGCTGCTAAAAGCCAGATTAGAGAGGCCACAAATGGTACTCATTGTTCCAGACTGGCCACGCCAACACTGGTATCCAATACTAAGGAGCATGGCTCAAGGCCCACCATGGATTTTACCTCAAATTCCTCACCTGCTCACTCAGCAAAACAATCAGATTCTACACAGCCAGCTCAAGACTTTAAATCTGGCTGCATGGCAAATTACCTAAACAACCAGTCAACACTTCTGTCTAAAGCTGTTATGGATGTTATTCTGGAGGCCAGGAGGCCCAGCACCAGGAAAGCTTATTCAGACAAATGGAAAAGATTCTGCACCTGGAACCAGGCTAAAGGCCAAAATCCCCTTGTCCCAAATATTCCTTAGATTCTACAATATTTAACTGAGATGTTGCACAAAGGACTTTCCTTTTCATCTATTAAGATCCACACCTCAGCTATTTCAGCTCAGTACAACATGGATCCTCCTATATTTTCACATCTATTACTAAGACAGTTCCTCAGAGGGGCTAAGAACATAAGACCGCCCCGGAGAATACCAACTGGGGATCTCAACTTTGTTTTGGAAAAACTTACACTACCGCCCTTTGAACCAGCTTTTACAGCTGATTTACAGTTTCTATCATGTAAACTGCCCTGCTGCTAACAGTAACTTCAGCACGAAGAGTCTCAGAGCTACAGGCCCTAATGGCAGTGGATCCTTTCATCATTTTTCATCAAGACAGTCGCTTTACGAACTAGCCCTTCATTTATGCCAAAGGTGGTATCTACTGTGGCCCTAAACCAAACCATTCATTTGCCCACCTTTTATCCAAACCCCCAGAACAAAGAGGAAAGGCTCCTACACTCTTTGGACATTCACAGGCAATTATGTTACTACTTGGATAAAACTAAGGCTTTCAGAAAATCTGACCAGCTCTTTGTATCCTATGCTGCAGGATCACAAGGAAAGGCTATCTCAAAACAGACCATTTCAAAATGGATAGGACATTGTATCCGTTTCTGCTACACACACCATGGGAAACCTGTACCTGGTAACATTAGGCCCCATTCCACCAGGGCTGCAGCAACATCAACAGCCTTCCTCAGAGGGGTACCAACCAAGGATGTTTTGGAGACTGCAACTTGGAGTTCAGTGCACACCTTCACCAAGCACCATCACTTACCTCTATACTCTAAAACCAGAGCTGGCTTTGCCACTGCAGTTCTGCAGGGCCTACCAGCTTCTCCAAACCCTGTTTAGTTCCACCGCCCATCCTTAGCTTTGGGATTCAACCCAAGTGTGATGACTGCAGCGGTGTAACACGATGAACATAGTACAGTTTTGTACCTACCATAAATGTAGATGTTCGAGTGTTCACACTGCTGCAGTCCAGGTTACCCTCCCTCCATCCCCTCTGACCTAGCTGAACTTTTCTATACCTTTCTGTCCTGTACAACCTTTGTGGTGTATTTGCTTGTAACTGAAGGTATTCCTTTTATTCCTTTTATATGTTTTATTAGCAATATGTATTGCCTACCTACTTGAGGGCACCTGACATCTGGGGCAAGAAAAACTGAAGAAAATGGCGTCTGATGCCTCTTGTATACCCCTGGCGCACTGACGTCAGGGAAGAAGCGACAGCAACCGATGCCGGACCAAGACTTTGGAACTCTGGCCGACTGCGGGACCACCTGACAGCAGGATAACCCAAGTGTGATGACTGCAGCAGTGTGAACACTCAAACATCTACATTTATGGTAGGTACAAAACTGTACTTTTTTAGGAGCCCAAGGTCAGCTTTGGAGAAGTTTTTCAAGGTGGTTACCTTTGCAGGGGGTGTGGGTGAGATGTGGCTTTCCATGGCGATTAGCTTATGGTTGGATCTGACCAGGTAGAGATTGACTATTGGTGTAGAGCAGCGGTTGCCCATGTTAGTAATAACCAGGTCAGGGATGTTGCTTCCTCTAGTGGGAGTCGGAATGTGCTGGTCCAGGGCATTGGAATTGATGAATTCCAGGAAGTGTTGGGGCAGTGTATTGGTGCTTAAGTAGTTTTCCCAGTTGCTGGTGGGGTAGTTGAAGTCTCCTAGTATGAGAGTGTTGGGTTGGACCTTAATAGATTCCAGGGTGCTTAGGAACATGGAGTGAGAATCTGGTGACATGGTTGGGGACCTGTAGCAGACCTGGATCGCCGTCTTACCCAATATTCATTGTATCTGAAGTTTCTCAAATGCGTTATGCAGGGCTACTAGTCTGGAGGTGTGAATATCCTTTATGAATATGGAGACCCCACTACCTGTGGAATGAGTTATAGCCTTGTAGCACAGGGGTGCTTTCTGCCGCTTTAAACCAGGTCTCCGTTACAGCACAAATGTCGATCTTCTCCATTTTGAGGAGTTCTTCGAGCAAGTGCATCTTGAGATTTCGACTTCTAGCGTTGAGCAGCATGACCATCAGATTGCATTTATTTATAGCTGTTACGGTAGTAATTTGGTCTTTGGAAAATCTCCTAAAAAGGCACTATAGGGATGGCAAGAGCCTTAGCCAGTACCCGGATACCCAGGGGTGGCAGATGCAGGCCATCTCTGGCAAAGCATCGAGGTCTGTCAGTCATGTCATCCCAAGCAGACCGATACTGGATCCCCTTGGAATGACACCAGAAACTTTGCCAGTTGTTGAAGTCAGTCATTTTTTTGTTTGTACTGCGGTATCATTCTGGGTGGCAGTTAGATACTGCTCAGGGCTAGGGACATACCTGCCTGGACCACACAATCCAAGAGCTCCACCAGGTCTCTTTTCATGTAGTCTAGAGAGGTGCGTCTTTGGTCATTCACACCCACATGGACAATGACAGAGTCCTACTTGTTGTGGAGTGACCTGAGTGCATATGTTATGTCAGATTCTGGCACCTGATAGACAGTTGACTGTTGCCTTCTCCGTATTCAGCCTAGTGAGTGGGACATCTGTGTACCTCACTGTTGAGTCACCTATGATTAGCATATTGGGCAAGGTGTTTAGCCTTAGGTTGAGGGGCACACTGTGGAGGTGAGCTGTGTGTGTCCTGTAGTTTGTGCTTTGCTGTGGTGGTAGAGTGCGTTTCTGCCGTAGAGGTCTCTGCTGCTTGGGTAAATTTCTATAGGGAGCCTCCGCAAAGGTGGGTGTGCGGTTTGTGTTTTTATGTGAGAGCTGTGATGGTGGGTATTTTGAAGGGCTATGTGTTCCATGTGGTGTGGTGCAGGTGTTGACCTTCTCCTCTTGACCAGCTGGTCCGTTCTTGGCTGGAGAGTGCATAGCTTCCAATTTGGTGATATAAGTGCATCTCTCACAAGTCTGAATGTTTAGATGTAAGAGCAGAGGGTTGTCTGTGTACATGAGGCAGTTGCTACACTGCCTCAAAATGCCCAAGTACATCAGGTTAATAGGAGAAACCACAGGAACTGCCCTTTAATCATGCCAGGAAGGGTGGTCTTAACTGCTAAGTACTGGAGCTATTTCCGTGAGGAAACTAGTGCTGATGGCACTTGGGTGCTACAGTAATTGCTACAAAAACCTGTTGAAGTGCAAAGCGATTAAGCTATTTTGACGTGCAAGAGAGAGAGAGAGAGAGAGAAAGAAGTAGAAAGATCTAATGTAAGAGCAGACTGTCTGGCAGCAGTAATAGTTTACCTCAGCTTAGTGCCGCTGCGCGGATTTTAAACAAGCGCATACCCACACAAACTCAGACTTTTAAACCAGAAAGTTGAAAGGGATGGAAAAACTGTCCAAACGGCCAATAAACTACAGTTTCTGGGCCAGAAATCACTCCTCTTGTGATAGTCTACCTAGTGCTTACCACTCCCACTGATAGACTAGAAGGCTTCTCTCCAACACAGAAAGGCTTGGTGGGGGCTCAGACGCTTACAAATAGTCTTGGATATAGCAAATCTGAATCGGGACTAGACAAGTTACAGGAAAGGCAGGAAACATAAAAGCAGCTAAAACAGCAGTAAAAACATTTCAAATGCAGTGCAAGCTAGCACACTTGAGTGGGTAGCAATAGTAAAGCAAATACAGTTTAAATAAATGCAGTTAAATTAAAAAATGACTAAAAACAAGTGCAGAAAGCAGTAAATTAGGAAAAAATCAAAATGGAGGCACTTGGAGTATCTCTTTCTCCTTTATGATGCTCTTGCAGTCTGCAGGAGGCCAAAACTGGATCCGCAGAGCTTAAGCAAGCGCAAACATGGCTTTTAAACCCCCTGCCCCTAACTTGTAGCATACCTTAAAGTTCTTTTTATAGCACTCTCACTGTTTAGATGTATTTGAGCTGAATGTGTAGTAGGGTTATAGTTAGTATGTCAGAAAAAGAAGTTTGATTTGTTGTGTAGTGCTGTCAGTATTATGAATGGTTGATCTTTTTTGTCAGTTTTTTTGTCTGTCTTTTAACATGTTAACCATTCATGACGTAATCATATATACTGTTTTTTTAATAAATATTTTCTAAAACAAAAACAGGGAGAATTTATGTAATATAGTCTGTCTTAGTGTAGAACTGTATATGTTCCCTCCACTCGCTATAACAATTTATCTCTCTTTATTAATTACTAGGGTAGAAGACATAATTTTTAAAAGCCATTTAAGTAAAAACATACATAATGCTGCTTTTAATATATACTAATAAACAGGAACTGTCCTACTAGTTAACAAAACATCCCTTATGACCCCCACACTACTCTTGCAGGGTATTATTTCCCTAAAATTGTTAATTTTGCCACTTACCTGTAACAAAAATCTTTGAGTGTGTTCGTGTTCCATGAATTATAATTTTTTCAAACATATGACCGTAGTTGTCCTTGATGCCTAATATTACAAACTAACTATGGCATTATCATGACTGGTGGGCATTAAATATTTCTTTTAATGATAAACTAGACCTTTACTGAAGTGGTAATATACACCAGGTAAACAGCATATTTACAGCCACTTCTGAGTGTTCTTTCCATTTGTTCTCATCTTCACTTGATATGTCATGTCTTGTTACTCAACAGTCTCTATATTTCTATTTGAACCGAATGTAGATCTGTTTTTAATTTGCTGGAAAGCCTTTTTTTGTCATCAAAAGTTATCACTTTATTATTCCAGTACACTTTTTAACACTGCCTGGAAGGACAGATTGTACTTCAGTTTTCTCTTTTAACACTCTCAGATTACGTCCATGTATTGCATTCTGTGTTGTAAGTTACTTCAGAGTAATAAGCAACCAGCCACTGACAGTCTCTGTCCTGATTGCCACAGTACTTGCCCTTTGTCTTAGTACAATGTAAAAAAAACACCATGGTTTTGGTTTGCCTTTTCCTGTCAGTTCTGCTTTCACTGAGTCTTTGTCAAACCCGGTCAAGACAGCCACTTTGCTTTTGACATAGTTCAAGTCCAGCCTCTCTTCACCATCAAGAACACAGTAAATTTGTAGAGTGCCCTTCTCATTTAAAACTGTTTAGGTGTGAAATTCAGCTCTAGTTAGTCTGTCTGCTTAACCGTTATGCCTGCTTTCTTACAAATTTCTTCCAAGAGCTTTGGAGTAGGCCCCAAGGCTTTGCGTTCATCCTAAAGGTTTTCCAACTCTTCCACAATAACCAGTGTCAGACTTTTGAGAAGCACAGGAGTCAAGCCTGTCCATTGCCAGAATTCAACTTTGTTGCATTCTAGCTATTCATAATCTCCACAGCTTCCCTTCTTAGTACTTTGTCGAGCTGGCTTGGCTTAGGGACAGAAAATTTGCAGCCGTATTAAGCAGAGTCCCATGTCATTTTCTATTCAACACTTCATCTTTCGCCCATGAAATCTTTTTGAGGGATGACACCTTTGTATAACTTCAATCCAAAGCACAAGTCTGTTAATTTACTTTTACCATTTTTTTTTTGATGGTTTTAAAAATGTAAGTCTAAGGATCTGTTGATGGATGCAGTTATCTTACCAGTACCTTGCATGTGCTTTCTGGTGCCTATTTTTTTCCAAAGTCTTTTTTCCCCCCTATATTTGAAGAAGTTGATGCCCTCTCCTGCCAAGGATAGCCCAGTGTCTGGTCAGTATACCAAAGCTTTTACATTTTATAGGTGCCATACAGCACACGTATGCTCTTCACATAAAAGTGTAGGGCATAAAGGTGACATACAGATGCAAACACTCAGAATTTCTTTGCTGCCAGTCTGATCACCATTGTGGAATGCAGGTCTGAATGCCTTTCTGCTGTGCTTGGTTACCAAGGTGCCTTCAGACAAGTACCGCATTGGGTTTTTCTGCTGTACCTTTTTTCTTTATTGTATTGTATTTGTGTTCATGTCGTCCAAAACGGGAAGATGTCAGTATGGGAGGCAGATTCCCCATAAAGACCATCACCACTGCTGTCTTTTTTTCCTTTGGCACTTCCCACGACCATATGCAGATGTCCTTCATGGATGCATCTGCAGTCATAACAAGTGGGTTGTCCTGTCGTCAGGCAGCCCTGCAGTCGGCCAGATTCCAAAGTCCGGGTCCGGCTTCGGCTGATGTCGCACTCCACCCGACGTCATCTCTGTTGGTCTTCGGGTATAAAAGCATCAGCCGACGCCATTTTCCTCAGTCTTTCTTGCCGCGTGGCGCCCGAAGCAGAAGCTGTTCGCAAGTGCCGGTCGGTCGGATCCAGAGATTACTTCTACCGAATACTACTCAAGACTTCTAAAGCTAAGTACCCGTTGGGGACTCTTTCTTGCCTCAGCCGATGTCAGAAAAAGTTAACAATTGTTTAACCTGTGGGAAACAAATACCTCATAAAGATTTCCACTCTTACTGTCTGCCTTGTTTAGGCCCAGCCCACGACGTAGCAGCCTGTTTGGCCTGTGCTTCTTTCAACCGACGAACGCTTAGGCGTCGGTCGGAGTTTGCAGAACAGTTTTTCGGTTCTGATTTTGCGTACATTATGCCGTCGGATCCTCCGACTATCCAAAAAACGCAAAGAAAAAGACCGACACTCGCGGTCCGCGGTTTCGGCCGAAACCATGGTTAGGCAAATCATGAGTGTCTCGGTTTCGGCGAAACCGAAAACTGATCAAAGTACAGCTGAACCTATTCCTACAACTGAGGCCCCTGCTACAACTCTTGAATCGACCTCAGAAATTTTACCCACTACGGTGGTTGACTTATCAGACACCATCCCCTTGGATGTCTCTACCCCAGCACGTGGTGCTGCTAGGCCTCCAGCAGCCATGTCCATTAAGGCCTTCGCCAGGGCTAAAGCAGCCAAGACTACTAAAACAGTGCCTGTTGGACCCCCCACATCCAGGCCCTCTTCTAGTTCTCAAATGCTTACTTTGGCAGAAGATTTAATTTCCTTAATTAGAGGATCTCAATCTCACCCAGATAGGGCTTCTCAGCCCCCAGAGAAGAGACCTAGGGCAGAGCCCCCTGAGCCAGTGTCTTCTGATGAATCAGACATAACTGACCAGCCAGAGGCTCCCTTCTCCAATTTTGAAGATTCTGATGCTGAAGAATCCATTCCAGCTGCTTCCCCACCAGAAGAATTCTCCTTTGGGGAAACCCTGCATGCCATGCGAGAACAGTTCCAATGGCAGCAACAGGATTTTTCAGACTCCAGAAAAAGACTTAGGACCTTTCTGCACCTCCCACAGCACAGGCCCTTAGCTATACCTCCTGTTCTCTCTGTGGTGGATGATGCTTTCAATGATGTTTGCTCCGCTCCAGATTCTTTACCCCCAGCCCCTGCCAAACCAGACAGATTTTACAGGGTGCCAGATACTCATCACCACCTTTACAAGGCCCCACTTGCAGACCCAGAAACTATATCCCAGGGTCCCAAGGCAGTAGCCGACCATAGCTAAAACCATATTCCTTCTGAAAGGGAAGCAAGGTCATTAGACAGATGGGGTAAAAGGTCTACACTTCAGCTACTCTCTCAGCTAGAGCTTTAAACTGTCAGTTTCACATGATACAATACCAAGAGTTTATGCTGGATCAGTTAACTAAAAAACTAACCACTGATGAATCTCTTGATAAGAAATATGTATTAGAAATGGTAAATAACATACAACAGGTTAGCAACCATTCCTTAAAATGTGGCTATGATGCACTGGAGGCTTCATTTAGATCAGCCATGACTGGCACAGTGATAAGAAGGCATGCATGGCTAAAGGAACAAGCTTTACCGGATCATGTTAAAGCTAAGTTGCTGGATGCTCCTATGGACAAGACAAGTTTGTTTGGTACACCTGCCCAGCAGGTCATGAAGAAAATGGAAGAAAAGGCAAAATCTGTTCAAACTGTTAAAGATTTCTTGCAGGTTCAACCCCCAAGGTTTAGCAGGAACTGGCCTGCCAAAAATTGGTCCTTTCCTGACTCCACAAAATTTCAAAGAGGCAGGAATAGACATTCCAGAGGCAGAAACCAATCCAGAGGAGGTGCCTATAGAGGACGACAGTGGCAAGGTAACAACAGAGGCACAGACACAGCCACTGCCACTACATCAGCACAACCACAGTGACTTAACCCTACATCCGCCTACCTGGGAACAAATAGCAGCTCCTCTAGGCGGAAAGCTAACCTTATTTTCAAAGAACTGGCACTACATAACAAAAGACAAGTGGATTTTACAAACCATAGATCAAGGTTACCGGTTTCACTTCCACACTTTACCAGTCAAAAGAGGAATGCCAAATCTACCTCCAAATCAAAAAACAGAGGCTCTACGCCAGATAATGGAGTTAGCAAACATGAGACCTGTGGAAAGAGTGCCAACAGCAGAGCAAGGAAAGGGGTTCTATTCCAGGCTATTCCTAGTTCCAAGAAAGGAAAAAAGTTGGAGACCAATTCTCGACCTGTCCACCTTAAATACATACATCATTGTCCCAAAATTCAAAATGCTGACCCTACAGCAACTTCTTCCCATGCTGGGCAAGGAGTCTTGGCTGGTAACTCTAGATCTCAAGGAGGCATACCTGCACGTCCCCATTCGACCAATCTGCAGAAGATACCTCAGATTTCTTGCAGGATCAGAGCACTATCAATTCTCAGCATTGCCCTTTGGCTTATCTACTGCGCCCAGAGTATTCACAAAATGCCTGGCATCAGTAATCGCCCATTGCAGGCTACAGGAATTCAAATTTACCCATACCTGGACGACTGCCTGCTACAAGGGGACAACAAAAGCAAGCTGACAACAGATTTACAAAGGGTCATTTACTTGCTACAAGCACTGGGATACACAGTCAATTTACAAAAGTCAAGGCTGATACCATCCCAAACAAGGACATTCTTGGGCTGAATTGGACACAGTAAAACAAATCGCATTCCTGACTACAGAAAACAAAAAGAACTTCCTCTTTACTTCTTGGCACTAGCAAAACTGAACAAGTTAACAGCAAGAAAAGTTCTGCAAGCCTTGGGCTTCATGGCATCATGCATAATCTTGGTTCCATTTGCCAGACTACATATGAGGAAACTACAGTGGTACCTAAAGAATTTATGGTCCCAACACAGACACAGTCTAGAAACAGAAATCCCACTAATTCCATGCTTAAAACAGGAGTTCCTATGGTGGGCTCAGGCATGCCAGTCAAACCCAGGCCTACCCTTTCGCAGATGTCAAGCAAGCCAGACCATCACAACAGACGCTTCAGACCTAGGATGGGGGGCCCACATGCTGGACAAACGCGTGCAAGGATTGTGGACACAGGATCAACTTCACCTGCACATCAATCTAAAAGAAATGCTGGCAGTAAAACTGGCAATCCAAAAGTTCAAGCCATTTCTCAAAGAGGGCCAGTTGATGATAAGGACAGACAACACCACAGTCATGTGGTACATCAACAAACAGGGAGGCACTCATTCATATCCCCTATGCAGAATGACCTTGGAGCTGTGGACCCTGGCACTCAGCTACAACATCCAGTTACAGGCAATATTTGTACCGGGGAAATACAATACTCTAGCAGACATATTAAGCAGAACCACTTCGGATGCCCACGAATGGAAGCTGCACCCGGACATCTTCAAGACCATCTCAAAGAAATGGGGAATGCCACAGATAGACCTTTTCGCATCACCTCTCAATCACCAGCTCAGAAAATTCTGTACAAGGACATTCCACCCACTAGCATGGAAAGTGGACTCGCTCTCCTTCAACTGGAAAGGCCTAACAGCATATGCATTCCCACCTCTTCCCTTGATACACAAGGTACTACTAAAAATCAAGGAAGAACGTCCAAGGATAATCCTGATAGCTCCAAACTGGCCAAGACAGCACTGGTACCCACTACTGAGGAGCATGTCTCGGAACAATATGTGGCCAATACCCCTGATGCCTTTGATGTTAACTCAGAACAACTACAGCATCATACATCCAAACCTAAAACGCGTTGCAACTGACTGCATGGAACATCACATAGCAGCAGCTAATTCAGAACTTTCCCAAAGAGTTAAAGACATTATTCTTGAAGCACGCAGACCTTCAACAAGAAGGAACTATGCTGGAAAATGGAAAAGGTTTGTCACTTGGAATACGGAAAGAGGAAAAGATGTGTCAAACATAGATATACCTAACATTCTGGAGTATCTGGCCGAACTTCTTCATTCAGGCCTGTCCTACTCCTCCATCAAGATACATGCATCAGCTATTTCAGCAGAATACAGCTTTGATCCACCTGTTTTTTCGCACCCTTTGCTCAGGCAGTTCCTCAGAGGAATCAAGAATGTAAAACCTCCAAGGAAACCACCATTACCAGCTTGGGATTTAAACTTTGTGCTAGAAAAGTTAACACTATCACCCTTTGAACCAGCAGCAACAGCAGACCTACAACACCTATCATGGAAAACTGCTTTCCTACTGGCAATTACTTCAGCAAGGAGGGTTTCAGAACTACAGGCCTTAATGGCAGTGCAACCCTTCCTGATCTTCCACCAAGATAGAGTGTCCATGAGGACTAATCCTACATTTATGCCCAAGGTGGTATCCAGAGTGTCTTTAAACCAGGCAATCCACCTACCTACCTTCTTTCCCAACCCACAAAACAGAGGGGAAAGAATACTGCATACCTTGGATGTGCATAGACAGCTACGCTACTACTTGGACAGAACAAAAATAGCAGAAAGACTGACCAACTTTTTGTAGCCTATGCAACAGGAAGGGAAGGAAAAGCTATTTCCAAACAGACAATCTCCAAATGGATAGGAAATTGCATACGATTCTGTTACTCCTTCCATGGAAAACCAATTCCACAGAACATAAGACCTCATTCTACAAGGGCAACAGCCACTACCACAGCCTTCTTACGAGGAGTGGCAACCAAAGACATTATTGAGGCGGCTACTTGGACCTCCGTGCATACATTTGCCAAGCATTATAATTTGCCTCTATATTCCAGATCCCGAGCAGGCTTTGCCACTGCTGTACTGCAAGGGATCCTGAACACACCATAATCTACTTTTATCCTCCTCCCTAGTTGGCTATGGTATTCTACCCACTTGTTATGACTGCAGATGCATCCATGAAGGACATAGTACAGTTTTGTACCTACCATAAATGTAGATGTCCGAACTGGATAGCATCTGCAGTCAGGATTACCCTCCCTCCTTCCCCTCTGTGGTACTCCTAGGGTGTTTACCCTCCTAATAGCTAGCTGTTGGGGGGGAGTCTTTTATGGTGTATTTGTTTGTATATATGTACATACATGCTTATTGTTGTGTTTACCTCTATCTATTTGGAAACATTGGCATCTATCCAAATTTTAGCCTGCAAGAGGGCTACTGGCATCTGGGGCAAGAAACACTGAGGAAAATGGCGTCGGCTGATGCTTTTATACCCGAAGACCAACAGAGATGACGTTGGGTGGAGTGCGACATCAGCCGAAGCCGGACCCGGACTTTGGAATCCGGCCGACTGCAGGGCTGCCTGACGACAGGACAACCCACTTGTTATGACTGCAGATGCTATCCAGTTCGGACATCTACATTTATGGTAGGTACAAAACTGTACTTTCTCCGTCTGTCATGCGTTTCTCCCCAAGACCCTTCATAGTTGTTTATTTTCCTTATCCATATACCCTGAGAACCAGCAAATTAAGCTGTTAGCCCAGGGTGCTCTGGCGGAATCCTCCCATCCCGAGGGTCAGACATCTGTCAAAAAGGCTAGATCTGAGCTAGTTGCTGTTCAGCCTCCTCCTGACATCTCTCTAGAAGCTAATGAAAGCCCTAAAGACCATTTGGTGTTTGCCTCGGATTCCTGTGTTGTGACCCTGTCAGAGGCCAGCATGGATTCGACCTCTTGCACAGTTCTGGATGAAGAGGAGAAACTCCAGCTGATTTCAAGGGGCCAAGGGGGATACCTCAGATTTTAGTAAGGGAAGAGATTCTAACTACAATTATTGAATCATGCCTAGGGTTTGAACCTCTGGCGGTCTTTCCAGCGGACATCCCGCAAAAAACAAAACGCATTACTCCTGTTGTTACAGAGGTAATGTGAATGGCAGTTTACTCAGGGTCTTTTCAGACCTTTAATGGCTTTGATGCCTCCTCAGGGGGTATCTGTCCCTGCTCCTTTCTGGTCTTACACCCCTGTCAAGAGGCATAGGGAATGGGATTTCTCAGATGAGGACTGGGACTCTGGGGAAGAATCCCTACACCTCTCAAATTCCTTTCCCTCTAGTCTGTAGTTCTGAGCAAGAGGATTCTTTGACCCCAGACTCCCCCAAGAAATAATTTTCCTTTGGGGATACAATTGCGCTTATGATGTAATACTTCAAATGGGATTGCTCCAGGGTCTCTGACATTGAAACAAGTATAATGAGCTTTTACAGATTTGTCTCCTAAACCATCTGTTCCTCCTGTTTTGGAAGCCCTTCTGGACAACTTTTCTGCTGCCTCTGTTGCTTTTGATTCTCAGCCCCTGGCTCCTAAAAAGCTAATAGGTTCTACAAGGTTCCTGTGTATTGCAAATGTTTGTGTAAGTAATCTTCTAATGATACTTCAGTTGCTTGTTTTCTCTGACGAGCTTTATAAGCTTTTGCCATCTGTTAAGCGCCTTCCTCTGATAAGAATAGTCGAGCTATGGAGAGGTTGGGTAAAAAAATTATATATTGCTGCCACCTTGTCTTTTAGAGCTATTAATTACCAAACCCACATGACCAGGTATGTTTTGGCCCTTTTTTTTTCAGATAGCTTTGGTTGTTTCTGACCTTCCTGTTTCTGATGAGAAGGCTTCAGCTGTTTCACTCCTTGGATCCATTTATCAGTTTGTCAGTCACTCCATAAAATGTAGTTATGCAGCTGATTCCTCTTCCAGGGCTACCACGTTTGGTTCTGTGATAAGGCGTTATTCTTTGATGTGTCTGCAGGCTTTGCCTGATATTAAAGCCAAGCTTTTGGATGCTACTCTGGATAGTAAATATATTTTTGGGACTGCTGACCTGTTTAAGTCCCTTCTGGATAAGGGTAAGGATTTGCAGGAACTCTAAACATATATTTGTCTCTCCTATCCCTGAATTCCAGAGGAATTACCCTTCCAAGTCTGTTTTTGTCCACAGGCAGACTCGCCCACCTCACAAGGGTAAGAAGGGGCTCAGTGCATTCCTCTTGCTAAATCCATTGCGACTCTTTCATCTCAGAAACCTTCCTTTCAGGATAAGCATGTCTCCATTTGACATCTGGCCTCCTCTTCCTCTTGGTGAGGTCCCCATTTCTCTCTGACTTTTTGTCCCTTCCAAATTGTTATCAGATCATCTTGGCCTCCTGGTTGCTGTCAGTCATTTGGCAGGGGTATTTCATAGTTTGGACCCCCCCCCCCAAGGCATTCCACAGCAACCTCAGGAACAGCTTCCTATTTTTCCAGAGGTTTTGCAGTCTCTTTTTAGATCAGGGCACCATTCAGCCTGTTCTGCCCTCCCTGTTGGGAATGGGGTTTTACTTCAGAATGTTTTTGGCTCCTTGAAAGGAGGGTACCTGGAGACCAAACGTTTTCGGAGCCATCGCTTCCTTTCTGAGCTGAAGCACTGGACAGCTCATTTCTGACTCCTCCATTGGAGCGGAAAACCTGGAGGGCCTTTGATCGTCTGCACCAAAAGTCTTGGCTCCATTCAGATTGCCAGTCCAAGCTAAAGATATGACAACCAAGGCTTTAAGAAAAGTATTAATTTATTCCAAGACTCTAATCTTGGAATAAATACTTTTCTTAAAGCCTTGGTTGTCATATTTTTAGCTTGGACTGTACTTCACTATTTGTGGAGATTGACTAATTTTGGTGGTGCATTTATTTTTGCCTGCATTCAGATTGTCCTCTGCTTCTTATGGTCCTTCCATCTTCAAGATGGTGGAGAGGGTTTTCTCTCACCCCAGAGCAGTTTTGACTCTTGTATCTTCAGATCAGTCCCTGGTCCTTCTTCGGATCCTGTGTCTGAGAGTACTCGTCTTAAACCTCAGGGACAGCCAGTCCATATGAGCTTCCCAGCAGTTCCCACCAGGGAACTCCCCATTTCTTCCAACACCTCCCCAGAACACCCCACTGATGAGGTTCTTCGGAAAAGGTCATGCAAGAGGAGGCAGTTGGATTTCCCGCAAGAATCTGTCACAGAAGATATCAGTGTCATTCATCAACGCTCCTTTTGATGGATTTTCTTTGTTTGGGCCAACCGTTCGAGACACTTTCCCACTGAGCAAGATGGGAAGACTTTGTCCTCCATGAGAATCTGCTTTTCTACCCTGCAGAGACCTTTTTTTAGGAATCAAACCGGTGGTTAAAAGATGCGGTTCTGGAAATCTCAAGGTCCTTAGTCTTGCAGAGATTTTTTTCCGCAAGAGGCAGAGGGGGAAATGGCTGCAATGGAAGACGCCACCAACATGGCAGAGGGAGTTAGGGTCTCGAGATTCCTTTTCAGACAGACTGTTTCAGCATTCCTGAAACGTTGCCCCACTTTCTTTCTCTGGAGACAGTCGGGGGGGACACACGTCCTTGCACCTAAAAGCCTGGATAGCCTATCCAGAGGATGTTTTATTACCTTTTTTGTAAGTTCCCCAAACAAAAAGAAAATGCCTCCCTACGTTCCACCCAGTCAGTGAGAGTTAGCAGCTCTAGAGGTTCAAACGTTGCTGGACAAAAGTCATCCAAGAGGTTCCCCAGGACCAAAGAGGATCTGGGATTTACTCAAGGTTCTTTTTTAGTGCCAAAGAAAACAAGGAACCGAAGACCCATTTTGGATCTCTGTTATGTGAATCAGTTTGTGAAGAATTTCAGATTCCAGATGGTCTTGGTTCAGTCCATTCTGCCTCTCCTGCTGTAGGAAGACTGGATATGCTATGTCAGTCTTCAAGATGTGTATTATCAAATCAAAATGAACAGGTACTTTTGAAGATGCCTATGCTTCCGTCTGGGAGCCAGTCATTACCAATTCAGAGCCCTGCCCTTTGGTCTCACCACATTCCCCAGGATGTTCACCAAATACATGGCAGTGGTAGCAGCTAATCTAATTCTGCAAAGATTGAGTGTTTCCTTATTTAGATGACTGTCTGTTTACTGCACCAACCAGGTGCCAGGGATTATGCACTTCAATTGTCTCACTCTCTGGAAATTACGATCCATGTGGCCAAGGCACAACTTCAACCAGTTCAAGTCTTGGAGTTCACAGGGACTCAACTAGACACAGTCAGTTGTCTAGCTCTTTTGTCTCAAAACAGGGTTCTTACTTATAACCTGCCTGGCATGCAATTTCATTCTCATCTGTCTCCCCCAGAGAAAATGATACTCATAGCCCTAGGGTTGATGGCTGCTGCAATAACTTTAATACCCACTGCTTATTTTCATACGAGAGTTCTTTAGTGGGCTATAGCAGTACATGATCTTTTCATTGACATCTTTTATGACAGCTGATAAAATTATCTCATGTTTGCAGAAAATCCCTACTGTGGTGAATATACTCTAAAGAAATTTGTCAAGGACATCCATTTCTTATTCCACCCCTGAATGCCGCTTTGACCACAGATGCCACCCATTTGTGGTGGCGGGGCATTAATTGGGATGGACCATTCAAGGTATGTGGCCCCCAGAAGAGAACAGTTTGCATATAAATGTCCTGGAGATGAGAGCAATGCTTCTAATGTTGCAGGCCTATCAGAGCTGTCTTCCACTACGAACTGTTGCAGTTCCAACAAACATGTCAGTAGTTCAGTAAATCAACAAAAAGGGGGGAAACTGATCTTACCCCCTTTGCTGAAAAGTAGTGAGAGTTTGACAGTGGGCGATCCCCTTAAATTGCTTTCTTGTAGTGATGTATATATACCAGGGAAGTCCAACATCTTAGCAGAAAAACTCAGCAGGACCATCGTGATGCCTCACATGTGGTGTCTCAATCCGTAGCAAATATGGTCTTCCATGAATGGGGTCAACCTTGCTACAATCTATTCACCTCTCCCCTCAACAACAAATACAGCAGGTTCTTTACCCTAATTCTCCCTTAGGGACATTCACCGAGAGATGCTCTAGTCCAGGTTTGGCCCTCCAGTCTCCTTTATGCTTACCCTCCCCTGCCTGCAATCCCCAAATTTCTTTAGAAAGCTGTCCAGTTGAGCAAAATAATCCTCTTTGCCCCCTTCTGGCCTTGGCAAGTGTGGTTTCCCTTCTTATGGTCTCACCTAGTATGTCCTCCATGGACACTGGATCCCACTCCAGACACACCCTTCAGGGATGATTCATCCGGACATTGTAGGCCTCAAGTTGACTGTATGGTTTCTGCAGTTGATGACTAAACATTCTAAGTTTTCCTACCCAGTTCGCCAAATTCTTTTTTTTTTCGTCTCGCACACCTTCAGTTAGGAAGATTTGTAAGAGTAATTGGAAGAGGTTTTACTTTTGGGCACATCAGAGAGAGTTGGATCCTTTCACTGCTCCACTCCCTGCTGTTTAGATTTTCTTGCCACCATCTTTGAAAGCAGGGCAAGTTTCTCCACTATCAAAGTTCAGTAAGCAGCCATCTCCAACTACACCATCAGAGACAATGCTTCTCCTTTGCTTCTTAAAGGTACCTTTTTACATAGACCCCTATTAGGGACCCCCACTCCACCTTGGGACCTGACTTTGGTATTACTTACTTAGGTGCATTCACCTTTTGAACCTTCAGCTAAAGTAGACCTCAAGTTTCTGTCTTCAGAAACAGTCTTTCTGGTGGACATAACTTCACCAAGATGAGTTTCTGAACTGCAAGCACTCTCTTCAAAACCACCTTATTTGATTTTTCACAAAGGCAGTTACTTTATGCACTAATCCTTACTTTCTATCAAAAGTTGCTTCTGAAACAAATATCAGTCAAGTGGTCAGTTTGCCAGTTTTCTTTCCTAAATTTGACAATAAAGGGGAATATACCCTTCATATTTTAGGTGTACATAGACAACTTCGATTTTACCTTCACAGGACTAAGGAATTTAGGAAAACTGATCAATTGCTTGTCTCCTTTTCTAACAATAAGATGGGAGAACCAGTCCCCAAAAACTACACTAGCCAGATATTTTTCCTTAAGAGGCCTAACCTTACCAAGACAACCAAAAATACATTCAACTAGGTCAATAGCTACATCAGCTGCTTTTTGAGCTAGAGCCTCCATTGATGACATTTGTGCAGCTGCCACTTAGTCTAATGCTCATACTTTTATTGCTCATTACAAATTGTACATAATCTCCAGCAACAGAGCTGCATTCGGTTCTGTGGTTCTCTGAAACTTCATTTGTGATGGCCACCCGGGGTTACTGTAGCTGGGGACTCTGTCCAGTTCGTTGAAAATTGAATGAAAATGACAACAGCAGATATCAGAGTTAAGTACTCACTATAACTATCCATCAGTGTTGTTCATTTTTATTTTTCCTCAACTTCCCTTCCAGCTTCCCCCATCCATGTCTTTGTAAGAGACCTAATGGAATTGTTGATAGTAACCATAGCTCCTGTTTGAGTTCCTGATCTTTCAGCTATCACTTTTTTCTGTCTTATCAATATTTAGATACCTTGTTGTGATATTGTATAACAGCAGCAAACTCGATCTGAGGTAAGTGTTCAGGGTCATTATGGGTAAGGGAGGAGCTGGAGAGTCAGATCCTAGAATCTAGAGAAAGTGGCAGAGTCCATGTGTTGATGAAGAATGAAAATGGTCAACACAGATGCACAGTTATGGTGTGTACATAAGTTTAATTTATCAACCAATGGATGGATAAGGCCAGTCTCTTAACCAAATGGGATAGGTTAATTCAATCACAAAAAGGGAAGTTGGCTAGATTTAAAATGGCCCTCAAGGGCAGCTAGCTTAGTATTTACCAATGAACCTCTGGCTGCTACTTCTGTTGTTTCATATGTTTATATGTTAGTACTATACTGTTGATCCAAAGAACCATTACTAGCCTAATCACAGTACTCCAAATAATAGGCAACCCATTTGCACGGCTATTTTATACATATTTTTGACCCCTTTTCATGAGGGCTTTAGTGGCCAGACGTGGAGTGTATTTACAAATGTCTGTCCATTCGTGTAGGTTATGCTTCAAGAGGGTCAGGGAGCTACTGTGCTTTATATCCAAAAGAAATCATTTGCATGAAAGTTGGATTATTTGGGATATATATCTATCTTGCCAGCAGGTCCTGTTTATGTTTCAGTAGAAGATGAGATCTCTTATACAGGTGTTAAGGTGTTAGTTTTTGCGGATGTTCAAGCAGTCACATGGGACCGGATCCTTTGAAGTTTTATAGTGTAGGCTGAGATTACCTTTCAAGGGACTTTGGGAACAGAAACAAGAGAAAGTACTTTGTCTGTCTGAGCAGCTCAAGGGATCCATGTCCTTGACAATCTTGGTGAGGAAAGGCTGCAGTCTCTCAATCAGAGTCATATGCTTGGATAGATATACAAAGAAGCCTTTATATTCTTCTGTGGGCGTGATGAGAAGTAGTAGAGAGGGATGATAACTTGGCTAGGTCTGGTGATTAGTCTGGCAAGATAGAAGGATTCCCTGACAGCGGTGGCTGCATTATAATCAAAGCATAGTTCATTGTCAGTGAAAGTGTCAAGTCCTTGTTGGCTGAGCCAAAGTGTATCGCTTATGTGGTAGGTGCATGGATGCCCAGTTTTACCTAACTTCAGAATGCTGCATTTCTTAGCATTTAGTTTTAGACCATGGTCCATCCACAACTTATTGGTGTGCATTAGTTCTTCCTGAATAATCTGAAAGTCAGATGGGGAGATAATGACCACTTCAAGTTTTCACTTATCTGCAAACTTTCTTTAAACACTTTTATTGATTTATCACTTGTGACTTAGGCAAATTTACATTTATATAAAAGTAATCAAATCATATAAACAAGTTCACATTTAGGAAAGTTATGTACGGCACACATATATATATATATATATATATATATATATATATATATATCAAAGAAACATTATATAAATTGTTCAAATCCTGCCTTCTCGTAAACCTCTTTCTTCATGAGAAATATTTTCTGCAGGTATTGTTCCCACAATTTCCATTTTTTTCTGTATAATTTACTTCTACTATTTTGTAAAGATCCCACTTCTATTTTACCTCTTGTTATAATATTTACTACATCAAGTATAGTTGGTTTAGCTTTTGATTTCCATTTTTTTAGTAATTTTTTTTTTTTGGCAGCCACCAGAATTAAACTTAACAAGGTGTAACTATTGAAATCCTGTATCCGAGCTCAAAAAAATATTTTCCTTAGTTAGTCATTTGCTCACTAAATATTCCTGACAAAGTGCTCTGGAGAGAAATTTTTAAAGTCTGCCAATTCATTAAACCACAAGAACACATTCTCCCAGGTACCTCTTTCTTCCCCATTACACCTCCAACATTTGCCATCTACCTGAGGAAAAATTATTTAGAGTCTGCTTGGTGTATAAAAGCATCTATACTGACACTTCCAGGCCAAAATCCTAAATCCTTTGGTGTTGTAGTGTTCCCTCACAACCTTTGTCTTTTTTTATTTTCTAGATGCATTTAAGGCATGATATGCAGAGTATCCCTGGTTTCTGTCATTCTCCTGACATTATATCGTCTTTTTTTTGTTTTGTCTAAGTGCCTTTATAGTGTAATAAGCAGAATACCTCTGGTGTCCCTACCCCCCACACACATACACACACACTGCTGGATTTGCTCATTAGTTTGGGGTTGTGGGAGCTACGGCAGCCCCCCCCCCCCCAACACACACACACCTACTCATTCCGTAACACCCCTACTGTTACATCTTTGGCAGACACTCACTCACTCGTGCAGTCTCTCTCTCACACACACACACACACACACACACACACACACACACACACACACACACACACACACACACAGTACTATGTGTCTGCTTAAGTCTTAGGCACTTGTCCCTGCCACCATGGTGGAACATAAGTTTTTGGTCGTACTCATTAACATGAGCAGTCATGTTACTTTGTACAGGCATTTCATGGGAGAGCACATGGCTAATTAGCATTTGCCTCTCATTTATTTATTTTATTTGACATCTGTTAACTGGGAAAGTCCGACTTGGAACGAAGCCAGTTTTCAGCGGATGCCCGGGGAGAAACCCTCCAGATGCACGTCTTTGTAAAGTGGGAAGAAACTGGAGCACCCGAGAGAAACTCACACGAACGCAGGGAGGATATGCAGATTCCACACAGAAAGCACCCCAGCCGAGAATCGAACCTGAGAACCTCTTGCTGTGAGGAGACAATGCTGCCACTGCACCACTGCGCTGTCCCACCCTGGAGTGCCTTATTAGCATTTAACACAGTCACAGAGACAGTCCACCATGGCCATGATGCTGCACATCTTTGTGCCAAAGCACCATGTAGGGCTGTCTCGGAGATGGAAAGGCTTACAAGAAAGGTGTACACCTTGCTCTAACCTTTTTGAATCCGTCCCCTTTATGATTCAGTGGTTTGCACTGAGATCTATTTTTGGCTTATTCTCCTTTGCTGACCTTCTGGAGCACTCTACTGTATGTGTCTAAATAGCATTTGTTCTGCAAATTTAAAATTTTGAGTTAGAAGATTTTTCTGATAGTGATCTTTGCAGTATTATAATTGTTACTTTATTGAAAGACCAATGGAAGGCCTTTTCTTTTTGTCCTGTGGCTCACAGTGTTGACTTCATTTCACCCCCTGTTGCTGCTGTCCTCTGTTATTCTCTGAAGATTTTTGACCCAAGTGTAGCTATTCTTCCATAAAGGTCAGCTTGGCAACCATTTCTAATCTATATGCCCTAGATACCAAACCCTGAGTATGCGACATTTTGCAAGACCTTCGTGTGGTTTCTGTCCCCTTAATCTACCGTTAGGAACCTGCTTTTCCTTCATGGATGTTTGTCTCGTATTAAAAATTTGAAATGAGATTGGTGTGCATTTTTTTTTTTTGGCTTTTACTTGTACCGTAACATTTTGGAAGTGCAAGCAGTGTCTGTGAGTGTATAATGTCATGTCATTCTGAAGGAAAGGGATTCATTATGTACCATTTTCTTTCATGTCTTATATACTGAACAATTTAGATGTCCTTCAAGGATGCATCTGCAGTCCTAACATATGGGTTGTCCTGCCTCAGGCAGCCCTTCGGTCGGCCGGATTCCAAAGTCTGGGTCTGGCCTCGGCTGATGTCGCACTTCACCCGACGTCATAGCTGCTGTTTATTGGGTATAAAGGCATCAGCCGACGCCTTCTTCCTCAGTCTTTCTTGCCGCGTGGTGCCCGAAGCAGAAGCTGTTCGCAAGTGCCGGTCGGTCAGATCCAGAGATTACTACTACCGAAGACTTCTAAAAAGCTAAGTACCCCGTTGGGGACTCTTTCTTGCCTCAGCCGATGTCAGAAAAAGTAAATAATTGTTTAACTTGTGGGAAACAAATACCTCATAAGGATTTCCACTCTTACTGCCTTCCTTGCTTAGGCCCAGACCACGACGTATCAGCTTGTCTAGCCTGTGCTTCCTTCAACCGACGGACACTTAGACGTCGGTCGGAGTTTGCAGAGGAGTTTTTTGGTCCCGCTTTTGCTTACAAAATGCCGTTGGAGACTCCGACTTCACAATTAGCTAAAAAGCGTAAGGAAAAGGACCGACACTCGCGGTCCGCGGTTTCGGCCGAAACCACAGTTAAGCCAACCGCGAGTGTCTCGGTTTCGGCCGAAACTGAGTCCTCGGTTCTTCCTTCGGCCGAAAGCTTGCCTCCGATAGCCGAGGCCTCACACAGCATGGCTGAATCCACTACTGAACTTACCCCTGCTGTAGCAGGCTCCCAGGATTTATCGGATACTATTCCTTTAGACATATCTACTCCTGCACGTGGAGCTGCTAGGCCCCCTGCATCTATGTCTATCTAGGCTTTTTCTAGGGCTAAAGCAGCTAAATCTTCTAAGGCCTTGCCTGCTAAAGCCCCCTCACACAGGCCTACCTCCAGTTCCCAAATGCTCAGCTTGGCTGAGGATCTCATTTCTTTGATCAGGGGATCCCAACCTCTCCCAGACAGGGCCTCTCAACCCCCTCCAGAGAAGAGGCCTAGAGCAGAGCCCCCGGATCCTGTTTCTGCAGACTATTCCTCGGATGATTCAGACAACTCAGGTCCTCCAGAAGGCCCATATTCTCCTTATGAGGATTCTGATGCAGAAGACTCCATTCCTTCTGCCTCTCCTCCAGAGGAATTTTCTTTTGGGGAAACATTACATGCTATGAAAGAGCATTTTCAATGGCAGGGCCAGGATTTTTCAGATTCAAGGAAAAGGCTAAGGACCTTTTTACATTTACCACAGCATAGGCCTTTAGCCATTCCTCCAGTACTCACAGTTGTTGATGATGCTTATAATGATGCCTGTACTGCCCCTGACTCTATTCCCCCGGCCCCTGCCAAGCCCGACAGATATTACAGGGTCCCGGACACACACTTTCACTTGTATAAGGCTCCTATTGCAGATCCTGAAACCATTTCACAGGGCCCCAAAGCTGTAGCAGCTGCCTCTGCCAAAACCCCCTTCCCTCTGAAAGAGAATCTAGAGCATTAGAGAGATGGGGTAAAAAAGTTTATACTTCTGCTACTCTTTCGGCTAGGGCCTTAAACTGTCAATTCCACATGATTCAGTATCAGGAATTTCTGTTAGACCAGCTAAATAAAAAACTGTCCTCTCCTGAACCTATAGACAGTAAGTCCCTTCAGGATTTGGTACATAACACTCAGCAGGTCAGTAATCATTCCTTAAAATGCGGCTATGATGCACTGGAGGCTTCCTTTAGATCAGCTATGACTGGAACAGTGATTAGAAGGCATGCCTGGTTAAAAGAACAATCCTTACCAGACCATGTAAAGTCAAAGCTTCTAGATGCTCCCATGGAGAAACAAAGTTTGTTTGGTTCCCCTGCACAGCAAGTGCTAAAGAAGGTGGAAGAAAAAGCAAAATCTGTCCAAACAGTCAAAGATTTCTTACAGGTCCAGCCTCCGAAGTTTAGTAGAAACTGGCCTTCGAAGAATTGGTCCTTTCCAGATACCTCCAGAACACAGAGATGTAGAAATAGGCGCCCAAGAGGCAGAGGTCAATCCAGAGGTGCCTACAGGGGACGTCAGTGGCAGCCTAACAACCAGAGAAGTACTGCCACAGACCCAGCTACGACCACTCCCACAGGACAGACACAATGACTTGACTCTGATACCGCCTACCAGGGAACAACTGCAAGCACCCTTAGGCGGAAAGCTTGCCTTATTTTCCGTAAACTGGCACAAAATTACAGGAGACAAATGGATTTTACAGACAATAGACAAAGGCTACAGGTTTCACTTCCACACTCTACCAAAAAAGAGAGGAATGCCAAACCTACCACCAAACCAAAAAACAAATGCTCTAGCACAAATCAACCACCTACTAAGGATGAGAGCTATAGAAAAGGTACCGCCTATGGAACAAGGGCAAGGATTTTACTCCAGACTTTTCCTGGTTCCAAGAAAAGAAAACCAATGGAGACGTATTCTCGACCTGTCCGCTCTGAACACATATCTCATTGTTCCAAAATTCAAAATGCTGACCCTACAGCAACTTCTTCCCATGCTGGGCAAGGGGTCTTGGCTGGTGACTCTAGATCTCAAGGAGGCATACCTGCACGTCCCTATACGACCAGATTGCAGAAGATACCTCAGATTTCTTGCAGGATCAGAGCATTATCAATTCTCAGCATTGCCCTTTGGCTTATCTACTGCACCCAGAGTATTCACGAAATGCCTGGCATCAGTAATTGCTCATTGCAGGCTTCAGGGAATTCAAATTTATCCATACCTGGACGACTGCCTGATACAAGTGGACAACAAAACCAAATTAACAAAAGATTTGGAAAAGGTAATACAACTACTGCAAGCCCTGGGATACACAGTCAACATGAAAAAGTCAAGGCTGGTCCCATCCCAAAGGATAACATTCTTGGGTGCAGAACTGGCCACAACAAAGCAAATGGCATTTCTCAGCAGAAAAGCAAAAGCAACTACCACTCTATTTCATGGCATTAACAACGCAGAACCAGCTTACAGCAAGGAAAGTCCTGCAAGCCCTCGGATACATGGCATCCTGCATAATATTGATTCCACATGCCAGGCTACATATGAGGAAGTTGCAATGGTACCTAAGGAATTTATGGTCTCAACACAAGCACAGTCTAGAAGCCCAGATTCCAATAATTCCATGCCTGAAACAAGTATTCCGGTGGTGGGCTCTGGCCTGTCAGCTGAACAGAGGTCTGCCCTTCCACAAACCTCACCCAAGCCAGACTATCACCACGGACGCCTCAGACCTAGGCTGGGGGGCACACATGGTGGACAAGTGTATACAAGGCCTATGGACACAAGACCAGCTGAACCTACATATAAATCAAAAAGAGATGCTGGCAGTGAAACAGGCACTTCAGACATTCAGACCTTTTCTTCAACAAGGTCATTTGCTGATAAGGACGGACAACACCACAGTCATGTGGTATATCAACAAACAGGGAGGCACACATTCATATCCTCTATGCCGGATGGCAATGGACCTGTGGAATGTGGCCCTGATTCACAACATTCAACTCCAGGCCAGATTTGTGCCAGGAAAAGAAAATGCACTAGCAGACACCTTAAGCAGAACTACCACGGATGCCCATGAATGGATGCTGCATCCAGACATCTTCAAAACCATTACAAAGAAATGGGGACTACCAGAAATAGACCTGTTCGCATCCCCACACAACCACCAATTGAGAAAATTCTGCACAAGGACATACCACCCACTTGCTTGGAAGGTGGACTCCCTATCCTTCAGTTGGGAAAACATGACAGCGTATGCATTCCCACCTCTTCCTTTGATGAACAAAGTGCTACTGAAGATCAAAGAAGATCACCCAAGGATCATCCTGATAGCTCCAGACTGGCCGAGGCAGCATTGGTACCCGCTACTGAGGAGTATGTCTCGGACACACGCATGGCCTCTACCTCTGGTTCCTTTACTGCTAACACAGAACAACTACAAGATCCTGCATCCAAACTTGAAAACACTGCACCTAGCTGCTTGGAATATTACATAAAGCAAAATAACCCAGACTTATCTCAGAGGGTTAAAGACATTATCCTGGAGGCTCGCAGACCCTCCACAAGGAAGACTTATTCAGCCAAATGGAAAAGATACCTCATTTGGAGTGCAGCAAAAGGAGAAAATGTATCATTAGCAAACATAGCTAACATCCTGGAATACTTAGCAGAACTTTACCACAATGGCCTATCTTACTCCTCCATTAAGATTCATGCATCAGCAATTTCAGCAGAATACAACATGGATCCTCCAGTCTTCTCTCATCCTCTACTCAGGCAGTTTCTGAGAGGAATTAAAAATGTAAAGCCTCCAAGGAAGCCACCTTTGCCTACATGGGACCTTAACTTTGTACTGGAAAAGTTAACACTTCCCCCTTTCGAACCAGCAGCAACAGCAGAATTACAGTTCTTATCTTGGAAAACTGCTTTCCTGCTTGCAATCACTTCAGCAAGAAGGGTTTCTGAATTACAGGCATTAATGGCAGTACAGCCCTTCCTTAACTTCCATCAGGATAGAGTGTCCTTGAGAACTAATCCTACTTTTATGCCAAAAGTGGTCTCCAGGGTATCATTGAACCAAGCAATCCACCTGCCAACATTCTTCCCCAACCCACAGAACAGGGGGGAAAGACTACTACATACATTGGATGTGCACAGGCAATTGCGCTATTATCTGGACAGGACCAAGACCACCAGAAAGACTGACCAGCTTCTGGTAGCGTATGCAACAGGAATGGAAGGAAAAGCAATTTCCAAACAGACAATCTCAAAATGGATAGGAAATTGCATTAGATTTTGTTACTCATTTCATGGAAAGACAACTCCAGATAACATCAGACCTCACTCCACAAGAGCTACAGCCACTACTACAGCTTTCCTACGAGGAGTGGCTACCAAAGACATTTTAGAAGCTGCTACTTGGAGCTCCGTGCATACATTTGCCAAGCATTGTAATCTACCTTTATACTCCAGATCCCGAGCAGGTTTTGCAACTGCTGTTTTGCAAGGGATCTTAGCAACACCATAATCATCTTAGTGCCTCCACCTCCAGTTTGGCTATGGTATTCTACCCATATGTTAGGACTGCAGATGCATCCTTGAAGGACATAGTACAGTTTTGTACCTACCATAAATGTAGATGTCCGAGAGGTATGCATCTGCAGTCAGGATTACCCACCCTCCTTCCCCTCTGTGGTACTCCTAGGGTATTTGCTCATCTTGTAGCTAGCTGGGGGAATCTATTATAGTGTATTTGTTTGTATATATGTATATACATGCTTATATTGTTTGCTCTCTACTGTTTGGAACCATTTGCATTTATCCAAATTTAGCCTTCCTAGAGGGCACCTGGCATCTGGGGCAAGAAACACTGAGGAAGATGGCGTCGGCTGATGCCTTATACCCAATAAACAGCAGCTGTGACGTCGGGTGAAGTGCGACATCAGCCGAGGCCAGACCCAGACTTTGGAATCCGGCCGACCGAAGGGCTGCCTGAGGCAGGACAACCCATATGTTAGGACTGCAGATGCATACTTCTCGGACATCTACATTTATGGTAGGTACAAAACTGTACTTTCACTTGACAACCTTGTTCTCAGAGTACTATAAAGGACAGTAAGCTCACCACCTACAATGCCTGTCTGTTCTTTCACTTCAGTATGCATAAAAGAAGAATATAAAGAGAAATGCTGGCAAGCAGTGCTTTTTACTACCATTTATTTTGCAGTGTATTTGGTCATGCTAGGCAAGGCTGCCTTTTCTGTCTGCCTTTATAATGTTTCTCCATGTAACTTTGCAGATGCCTGGATTTCCTTAAGCATCTTTGTAAAACATTTCACTGAGAAGATGCCCTTTAAGTAAGCTTTTTTTCATCATTAGTGAGCAGTTAAGAGTCCATTAGAAAAGCTGTCCATAGACGTTGTATTCTGGTCTTTCTAAGTATGTGGGTATTCCCAATAACTATGGATCTGCAAAATTAACTTTGGCTGCAGGAAGCAAGTCATCCACCATCCCCTTGCAGTTTGCTTCTTTTCTCACCTTTCTCCGTTGCTTGGTCCAGGAGTGGAGAAGCTGGAGGGGCAGTGCATTTTTTTTTGATAGATTAGGAGGGGTTTGCAGCCTTGAAATGTTCTTTTTGCAGAATAAACCAAACAACTGTTGTATAATGCCTGATACTTCATGCTGCCCAACCTCTCTGACAGATCCAACTATTTCTTGCTTTATTTTTTCCCCATTCTTGTTGATAAGTTCGTCAGGTGCAGCAGTTTTTTGTCACTGTGGGCAAGAGCCAGTCTCTCTGCAGCCATCCTTCTTTGCTTTAACCCTAGATTCCCCCCTCACATGTCCTAACAAAAGAGGTCATGGAGTGACTGTGCACTGAATGTGGGATGGTCATGTCACTCACTGGTGAGTGGGCTAGCCTTTCAGTAGTTTTGTACACCCATAGATGGGTGGCTTTCTTAGGTCCCTGCTCTCTACCGTGGTTACATTGATTGAAGACACACTGTAGAGCCACAGTCCCATGCTTGAGAAGAAAATGAGAAGACAACAGTTTTATCAACCCCTCATATTTCTTTCATCTAGTTCCAGGGTTACTGAATGAACCCAAGTTTTCTAGGTCATGGTCAGTGCACCATCTCTGTCTGCCAGATAACTGGCTGTAGATCCAGCCATATGGTGGGTACAATTTATTTGCAGCTATGTATAAGCCACTAAGAATGGTAACCGCTTCTACATGTTGCACTACCCACTTACTTGTACCTTTCCAGTGGAATTGTACTTCTACCCATCAACTTGCAAGCAAGTCTTTAAAGTCTTTGAAGACGGGGAAAAAGAGCAGCCCCTTCTTTGTGAACGAGCTACCTACAAAGGCTATACAGCTCACTGCCATCTGCATCACCTTTACATTGCTGTAGGTCATAACTGAAACGGACTGAAAAAGATTGCTTTCCTTGATTTCCCAGACCTGCTGTGCAACTTCCAGTATGGTTGCAGAATCATTTTCCCATCACAATACCAAGCTATACTGGCAGCCACATTAAAAAAAACAAAATGCTGTTACTGACATTTTTGTGATCTGCTGTTATCTGTCGCACTAAACGTTACTCAACCTTCTGTCTGCTTTAGCCACTGCATCTGCCCTTTGAGTAGTTATTAAGAGTAGTAGACGGGATCAGATGTGGTATAACAGTTTCTAATCTAAAATCAGTCACACCATTACTTGGCAGTCTGTCAAGAAACCCACGTCTTTCACACTGTATGACTGCACTGTGATTGAACTGATAATAGTACTGAAGCTATTCAGTGCCCTGTCAACAGTGTTGCTGGCCTCATGCTCTATCAACAGTGTTGCTGACTTCATGCCAGCTGCACTCTGACTCTCACAGACTTTTGGCTAATACTTGTTTTATTTTATTTATTAACATTTGATTACTCTGAAGGTCCCACTGGGTAGAGGAGCCCATTTTCAGTGGAGGCCTGGACAGAAAAGCTGCAATATATTGCCAAACATTTTAAGAACAATAATTTTACAGTCTTCAAAAATAATATAGAAATCCTCTGCAGTTCAAATAATTATAACAAGTTCGACATAATAAGAAAACTTTGATTAAAAATAGATGCAAGTTGTATGACGATTTAATATTTAGAGAAATTTTAGCCAGTTTATAGAAAAATTAAAGGTACATTAGGATAATACAAACAGGAATTGCAACACGTAGTGAGAGAAAAACAGGCTTATGGTATGTTTACAGCGAAAGTCTGGGAGAGAAGTTGACAGAATTAAGAAATGAGTGAAGAAGGGAGAGAAAGGAGATGTAAAGTATGAATAGGTACTATTTCATATTTTTGTATATATTTTATCCTGGTGTTGAGCAAGAGCAGAGCCAGCTTTTGCCTAGGAGGTCTTTCAGAATGGTTTTGAAGGATGGGAGGGAGGGTGGGTTTTGACATGATGGATACAGGTAAGGAGTTCCAGGCCTTAGCAGCATGGTACAAGTAGAGATCATGCCCAGCAGATTTGATAGGTTTGTGGACAGACTGTAATTTTATGCCATTGGATTATGACTGACTGGGAACATAGTTGTGTAGAATGTTGTTTAGTGCTGGACAAGCAGATGGGTGCTGGTTAATTTTATAGGTAGTAAGAAGCTGTGTGAATGTTAGTTGATTGGGTAGTTCTAACCAGTTTAGACTCTAGTGCTATACATTGGTGGGTTAAAGAAATACTTACATTTTAAGCCTACTGAAGCTGGAATTATCCTCTTTAGAACTTACAACTTGGGCTTTAAGGAAAGCCTTTCTAAATGGGAAGAATTAAAATGGAGACCAAATCATAATCTTCTGTTGCTTCATTGCTACTAAGTCTAGACCAAGACCTCACTGTTTAGAATGCGTATGTTACTTAAGAGTCGTCAGAAACTCTGTGCTCTATAAAGTTTTAAGGTCCGCCTCACTAAAACATTTAACAGCGGCTTACCATTCTCTCTCTCCTTTTCCAGGAACGTGCCATCCTAATTTATCTGAGCAAAGTGTTATTGACTAGCAGTGTAATACTGCTGGTGCAGGCAGGTCATCACTGCATGTCTTCTTCCATTTTACAGTGATTGTCTTGTATTCTACCACCTACTCTCAGCTTAAAGGCTCCTTCATCGGGCCCATAGCTCCCTTACTAACTTCTTCTGCTAATTAGTTTCCTAGTGAGTTTAGTTTACTAGTAAGTTTAGGTATTTAGATCTAATCCAGGACCTACCTTATACTTTCAAGAGCTCGCAAGAGACATCTCTTTGTTGCATGTTCACTTATGCTGTGGTAGCCATTCAGGTTCACATCTAAAGACTGTGCTACTTACATCCACTTCGGGGTTGACATAAGGAGAGTCTTCTTAAGGAGAACAGATGCATTTTTATTAGGATAACATACATAATGCATCAAATTGTGACTTGTTTAGTCACAATTTGACCTTTAATGTTGGGTCATAGTCCTTTCCAAGAAGGCATTAGTTTGACTCATTTTTTTTCTCATAGCAGTAGGCCTCTCTGGTTAGCTGCCCAGAGCAGCACTCCATGGCCAGCAGAAGAAGAGTAGGAAGGCCTTCAAGGAGGGGGATAACCAGGTAGTTTTGCTTATTGTAGAATTCAGCTTTCCTCGCTGGTGCTTTTGTACTTGAGCTTTCTAAACAGAGTTGATTGGAAAGTACTTTGTGTAGCAGCATGACGAAACAATGAAACAACTGATGTTCATTATAGGAATCGCTACTGCAGGACAAATCCTTATCAGTGCAGAAGTATGTGGAAAGAGGATTAGCCATCTTTTAGATTTGACTTGCAGAGAGCATTTGAAGACCTAGTCAAAGAATTGAGTACTGGTGCCTAGGGAAGGGGAAGTTTGATAGGTGTCTTGAAAGGAATAGATGGTTGTACCATCATCTGCTTACAGACTCCCTCCTTACCCCACCCAACAGTTATAGCCTGATCCCTATTGAAATGTCAGCAATTGAAATGCTGAGTGCTAGCATCCACCCCCAAATAAAAATACAGGAGAAGAGCGAATCTCAAATATTGCCGTTCTCCTTTACCCCCAACATATGTATGTGTGTGCACATGTGTTTGTGTGTACTAAATCTGAGATTACCATACCTTAGAGGACAGGGAATATTCCAAAAATGGCCATCTCTAACTTAGTGTATGAAAGTCTGTTTTCTTTTTCAGGCATTCAGTCTTGGTGCTTCAGTGGGTCCTGACATTTCAATTGGTTACTCTTATGGACACGACTGTGTGTATACCCCTTACTGTTATAAAGAAGTAAATTGCAGGTATTTTTGGTAACTTTGCATTGACTATGTATCCAGCCACGTGAATCAGTTTAAAGAGAAGAGCATGCATGATGAGGATGCCATCTGAATAATTCAATATTAAAGAGAACTGCTAATAATTGTACATGCCTGCTAGCACATGCAGAGCAACTAAAGGACCAAAGAAATTGGAACAAGGCCATACTTTGCAAGCATATCAACCTGAAGGAAATTACGGGCTTGTATTTTGCTGTAGTAGCATTCACATCAACACTGATCCCCGGCACCTTACATGCAAAAATTGACAACGCTATAGTAATGTGACATATATACAGGTGGGAGGGGGGGCTGACACTCGAGCTATGCTGGCTGCCTGGGTAAGTCTGGGAGTTGGCTGTCCAGCTAGTTTTGCATTTACAGCCCCTCTGCGTAGAGTGTATACTGGTAGACAAATTAAACAAATTAAGTTTCAGCATCCACGTGGGAGCTAGATCCCAAAATCTTCCCATGTTTATGCAGTGATGGTGTCTACTAAGCCACAGTCCTCTTTGTATCAGACGGTAACTACTAGCGAGAGAGAGAGAGATTTTGCTCTAGGTACCTGTGCAGGAAAGCATAGGCAGTGAAAACCATTGACATCCTGTGATGAGGAGGCCTGATGTACATCTATCCACATCTACTCCTGTTACTAAGGGTGTTTCAGAACATGCTTATGGTTAGACCTGTAGTCCTCCTAGTGGTTTCTTTTTATTGTGACAACCCTGGTTCTCACCGGAAGTTCGGATAGCAAGAGAATGTCTTGTCCTGTTCTGCAGCAATGCATACTCCTCATCCAAAACAGGCGAACACTGATGCATTCCAGCCTAGAAATCCTGAGGCTGGCAGCATGGATCCTGTCATCCTGATAGCTTTCAAGATTCAGCTGTTACAAGTTTATTAGACAAGCACCAGACACATCTTATTTAGCTAAATGGAAAAGGCTATCTCTAAGGTACTCCTCCAGCTGGATTCATACTTTAGGATCCAAGAAGGTCACAATATTTTCCTTAGCCGTGGCAAGTGATCTTTATACATTTCTGCCAATATGCACCTCTCAGCTGTTGCTGCTTGAATCCTCCCTTGATGTTCTTCGTTTTCCATTGCTGCAGTCCTTACTATTGGGTATAGTCCGCATCCAGTCGGCCCGAATACCAGAGTATAAGGCTGACGTCGGTCAGGGCGCATTAGACTGTCGTCAGTACGTCAGGGTACTAATGCGCATGACCGGCGTCATATCCTCAGTCTTTTTTGCCGCGTGGTCCGATGCAGAAGCAGTTTTGCGAGTGCAGGTTGGCGTTCTGAAATATTTCCGAAACCGGAGTTTCAGACCGAATCAGAGTTGGCTAAGTACCCCGTTGGGGAACATTTTGGTTTTTTCTTGCCTCAGTATTTAACCGGATGGCAGAGAAAGTGAATAACTGTATTTCTTGTGGGAAACAAATACCTCATAGGGATTACCATACATTGTGTATACCTTGTTTAGGGCCTGAGCACGACGTTGTTGGTTGCCGCTCTTGTGCTAGGTTTAACAAACGCACTATTAAGAGGAGGTTAGACTGTGCCAGATTAGTGTTTGGGAAGCGTTGCAATTATAAAATGCCGTCGGATGCTCCGGCGCCCGCTTCGCAAGAAGCGCAAGGACAAAACAGCGAAGCCTAGGGTTGATGAACCGGCAGTCCCGGACGTCGGTTCTTTAGGTGGCTCAGTGGAGCCAGAGGTTTTGCCAGGAGTTTCTATGGAGTCTCAGGCAGAAACTTTACTGTTACTGGATGTACCCTCTCAGGAGGCAGGCCAGGCTGAGGGGGCTTCTCAGGTAACTATTCTTCCCTCTCTTCCCAAAGTAGTTAGAGCCTCTCCTTCTGTTGCCAAAACTTCTTTTAGAGGTAGGCCAACTTCAGCTTCAGTAGGGGCTTCTCCTAGCCGTTCGGGTTCTGTACCTAAGAAACATATGCTTAAAATGGCAGAAGATTTGATTACTATGATTAGAGGTTCTATGGGCCCTCCTGATAAGAGGCCTAGAGTGGAACCAGAGTTTGACAGTTTTGAACAGGGTTCAGGGGCTTCTGAGTCTTCTGCGGAAGATTTGCAGGAGTATCCTCATTATTCTGATTCTGATGTGGATGATGCCACTCCTTGACTTCTCCTCCTGAGGATTTTTCATTTTCAGAGACTCTGCATTCCATGAGGGAGCACTTTAAATGGGAAGGCCAGGATTACTCTGATTCCAGGAAGAGGCTTAGGGAATTCTTGTTTTACCCCAGCATAGGCCCTTAGCTATACCTCCTGTGTTGAATGTGGTGGAAGATGTTTTTGCAGAGGCTTCCCTGAACCCTGATTCTTTGCCTCCTGCTCCTGTTAAACCTGATAGGTACTATAGGGTGCCCGAAGCTCATAAGTATTTGTTTAAGAGTCCTAGGGCGGACCCAGAAACTGTTTCTCAGGGGCCTAAAGGTGTTAAGGCCTCTGTGGTTAAAAATCCTGTTCCCACTGACAAAGAGGCAAGGGCGTTAGATAGGTGGGGTAAGAAAGTGTATACTTCTTCCACTCTAGCCATGAGAGCGTTGAATTGTCAGTTTCACATGCTGAAATATCAAAATTATCTCCTTTCACAATTGAAATCTAAGGTGGATGCTTTGGCGGAAGGTATTGATTGTAAAGACTTGCTGGATTTAGTTTATGTGTCTGAACAAGTGGGCAAGCATTCTTTGCAATGTGGTTTTGATGCTGTGCAGGCCTCCTCGAGGGTGGCTGCCACTAGTTCTGTTCTTCGCAGGCATGCCTGGTTGAGGGATCAAAATTTGGCTGACCATGTTAAGACAAGGATTTTGGATGCTCCTTTACAGTCTGATGTGTTGTTTGGTTCACCTGTGGAAGCAGTTTTAAAGAAAATGGAGGACAAAGCTAAGTCTATGCAAACTGTTAAAGATTTTTGCAGGTACAGCCACCGAAGTTTAGTAGAAATTGGCCTGCTAAGGGGTGGACATATCCTGCTTATGATTCCCAGTCTAGGGGTAGGTCTAGACGTGGTAGGGGCAGGGCTCAAGGTTCTTTTAGGCCTAGAACAGGGAGTTTACCTGCTCAGACTTCTGGTGAGGGCAGGGGTCAGTCCTTTCGTAAACAGACCCAATGACCTGCCTTTTCAGCTGCCAGTAGATTCTCGTCTGGCAGCTCCTTTGGAAGGACGACTGTCTCTTTTCAAAGAAAATTGGGATTTAATTACTCAAGACAGATGGGTGTTGGACATCATTCAGCCAGTCCCTATATCAGAAAGGGGCCTAGGATTTTATTCTCGCATGTTCCTAGCACCAAAGAAGGGGAACACGTGGAGACTGCTTTTGGATTTATCTCTCCTCAACACTTATCTGGACATTCCCAAGTTCAAGATGTTGACGTTACAACAGCTTTTACCCCTGCTAGGCAAAGATCACTGGATGGTAACTTTAGATCTCAAGGAAGCTTACCTTCATGTGCCTATCAGGCTAAGTTACAGGAAGTATCTGCGGTTTCGAGCTGGAGATTCTCATTATCAGTTCTCTGCATTGCCCTTTGGCTTATCTACTGCGCCCAGAGTATTCACAAAGGTTCTGGCTCCAGTGATAGCTTACTTCCGGCTACAAGGACTTCAAATCTATCCTTATTTAGACGACTGCCTGATTCTGGCTCAAGAACAGGAAGACCTTCTACAGCATCTGGAATATCTTATAGCAGTGCTAAGATGCCTAGAGTATTCTGTGAACGAAATAAAGTCCAGTCTAGTACCCTCTCAAGACATGTGCTTTCTGGGTGTGAGACTGAATACAGCAGCCCAGATGGCCTTTTTAACCCCGGACAAACAAAAGAGTCTATCACTTTACTTCCATCAACTATCTCATCAGTCCGTGCTGACTGCAGAGACAGTCCTACAAGCATTAGGGTTCATGGCATCTTGTATTCTGGTGCTTCCCAATGCCAAACTGCATATGAGGAAGTTACAATGGTATCTCAAAAATATATGGACACAGCACTGCCAGGATTTAGACACTGTCATTCAAATAATACCTTGCCTTCAAAGAGAATTTTTGTGGTGGGCTCAGGAATGTCACCTAAACAAGGGACTCTCTGTGACCCGGCCAGAGGCGAGTCAGATTTTACCGACAGATGCCTCAGACATTGCTTGGGGAGCTCATCTAAATGGAAAGTGGATACAAGACAAGTGGCCTGCCAGACTACAGCATCTACATATCAACATGAAGGAGATGTTAGCAGTCCAGTTCGCATTGCTGGCTTTCAAGGAGTTACTTCTTCCAGGGCAGGTGTTGATTCTAACAGACAACACAACTGTCATGTGGTACTTCAACAAACAAGGGGAACACATTCTTATCCTCTATGCAGGCAAGCAATGATTTTATGGGAGACTGCCACGCTTGCACCTAACTCTTCAGGCAAGGTTTCTGCCAGGAGCACAGAACTCCTTAGCAGATGTGTTAAGCAGACAAATCATGGATCCCCACAAGTGGAAACTGGATCTTCATGTATTTCAGAAATTGACAGTGTCTTGGGGAACTCCAGACATAGATCTGTTCGCTTCTCCACTAAACCACCAGCTGCCACAGTTTTGCACAAAGGGGTTTCATCACACAGCTTGGAAAGTGGATGCTCTGTCTTTCAGTTGGACAAACCTTCATGTGTATGCCTTTCCACCTCTGCCTCTTCTTCCAAAGGTACTGTTAAAGGTCAGACAGGACAGGCCAAGGATGATTTTGATAGCTCCAGATTGGCCTCGGCAACACTGGTACCCTCTACTACGGAGTCTGGTAAAGAAGCCTCCATGGCCTTAACCTTTGATTCCACATCTGTTATCCCAGCAGGACGGTCATCTGCTCAATGTCAAGCTTCTCTCTCTTCATCTGACAGCATGGCATATTCTGTGTTGAAACACAGCAGGTCTCAACTTCCTCAACAAGTTTTAAATGTGATTAGGGAAGCTAGAAGACCTAGTACAAGGAAAGTGTACGCAGCAAAATGGAAAAGATTTTTATTTTGGAGTAAAGCAAAGAATTTGGAGATTTCTGAGCCTAATTTGAGTATGACTCTTCAATATCTTACTGAGTTACTGGACAAGGGTCTGTCCTTCTCTTCCATTAAGATTCATGCTGCAGCAATCTCAGCTCACTATGATTGTGACCCACCATTGTTTTCGCATCCTTTGTTCAAGCAGTTTCTTAGAGGGGCAAAAAATATAAGACCCCCGAGAGCTCCTACTCCTGCTTGGGATCTCAATTTTGTGTTGGAACAACTTACTCTACAACCTTTTGAGCCTGCGGCTACTGCTGAATTGAAATATTTGTCATGGAAGACTGCTTTTTTGTTGGCTATTACTTCTGCAAGAAGGGTGTCTGAGTTGCAGGCCCTTATGTCAGTCGAGCCCTTTTGATTTTCCATAAGGATAGGGTATCATTACGTACTAATCCTTCCTTTATGCCTAAGGTGGTTTCTAGTGTGGCTTTAAACCAAACTATTCATTTGCCTACTTTTTATGCAGACCCCCAAAATAAAGGGGAAAAGATTTTGCATACTTTAGATGTACACAGGCAATTGCGTTATTACTTAAGCAGGACTAAGGATTTTAGGCAGTCTCAGCAGTTGTTTGTTTCTTTTGCTTTGAGTTCGCAGGGCAAGCCTGTGTCAAAACAAACTATTTCTAGGTGGATTGGCTTTTGCATTGCATTTTGTTATTCCCATCATGGCAAGGAGGTTCCAGCTGGGATTAGGCCTCATTCCACTAGGGCTACTGCCACTTCAACAGCATTTCTACGGGGTGGCAACTAAGGATATTTTGGAAGCAGCTACTTGGAGTTCAGTGCATACTTTCTCTAAGCATTATCACCTTCCTATCTACTCTAAGTCTAGGGCTGGTTTTGCCACAGCTGTTTTGCAAGGCATGTTGTCAGCTCCTGCTTCTTTATGATTTGCCAGCCTCCCTTACCTCTGCTTTGGGATTCTACCCAATAGTAAGGACTGCAGCAATGGAAAACGAAGAACATAGTACAGTTTTGTACCTACCATAAATGTAGATGTTCGAGGATTCCATTGCTGCAGTCCAATTTACCCTCCCTCCTTCCCTCTGTGTTTCGGGTGGTTGTGTAGGTGAGTTTACCTGCTTATATTTTTGTATATATTGTTCATGTTTTGGTGCAGGTATTTTGGGCCTTGTCTTTTTAGGGTCTTCTGACATCTGGGGCAAGAAAAGACTGAGGATATGACGCCGGTCATGCGCATTAGTACCCTGACGTACTGACGTCAGTCTAATGCGCCCTGACCGACGTCAGCCTTATACTCTGGTATTCGGGCCGACTGGATGCGGACTATACCCAATAGTAAGGACTGCAGCAATGGAATCCTCGAACATCTACATTTATGGTAGGTACAAAACTGTACTTTTTCAAATCCTGAAGGTAGACTATCCCATGTCCCTTCTCCATGGGATCTTAACTTAGTGATTGAAAAAACTAGTCTTACCCATTCCTCAGTGTTTTTTTTTTCTTATCCTGGAAATGTTAGTATTAGTGTGAATGAGACTGTCATCCATAGAGCTAGAAGTAGTCTTATACGTGGACAGGATGAGCCTTCCGAATAACCCCTCTTTTGTGCTTAAGATGGTTTCTGAGGTAGTAGTCATTCAGGTTATCCAAATTCCTACTTTCTACTCAAATCACAGTGTTAAAGGGAGAGGATTTGACATTTATTGCATGTTTTATAGACTGTTCCTGTATTGCATTGCTTGGATGAATGAATGCAGGCAAAACGGCAGCTGTTGGTCTCCTTTAATTATGTATGCATGGATAAGCAGGTAATCCACTTTCCAAATGTGCTGTGTGTGAATGTATGTCTGGCAGTGTTTTTTGTTGCATCTATAATAAAAGAGCCAAGTGAGCATGATGCATAATTAGAGATCCAAGTCCTTGTGGACTTTATGTCAGGGAGAAGGGGGTGCCCCTAGTCGGAGCACATTTGGCCAGTCAGTTTTGTCCAAAAAAGAACAAGCAGCTCTTTCTTTTAAGCGGTATGTTGGAACAGTGCCTAGGGTGATAAGGGAGTTCCACTTGCTGGAGACGTCTATAGAAATGCTAGAGGTCAGCCATAGTAATATCTCTACATCTTTGTCCTGTGGATAACGATTTACATTGCAACAGTGTTCCCACTAGTTGAACATCTATTGTACGTCTTGTTTTGTAAGATTGTGTACACTGATGCATGGGACCGGTTTGTGTGCACACTAACTTGTACTGAGAGAAATATCTGTAATGTTTTTCAGATGTCTGGTACCTTGTGGTCTTGTACAGTAGTTAATTGCTTTGAAGAGTTAAAAACAGTTGTGCATGATTGAGTTCAAGGCTGACATTTTTCCTGGCATGTCTGTAAAACATTGAGCAGAACTAGTTTTTGTCAGGGATGTGTTTTTAAAAAAATGTTTAAAACTGTTGGGAGTTTTTTTTTTTATATTTTTCAACAATGTAAACTTTCCTGTGCTTACTTTCAACTCATGTCTGTTAAATATGCCATATTGACTTCTGCTGTTTACTGTTGACTAGAATTAATTTCGTGTGAGGGGTTTTTCAGCATGTGAGAAATGTCAGTAGTTGCTGAAAAAAAAAGAATCTCTGGCTTCCCCATTCAGATTTCAGCAGAGAGAAGCACAGGAGTGAAAATGTTGCTGTTCATCCAATATTTTAATGAAGTTCAAGTTTCTAACATCTTGTTCTAAATTATCTGATCTGATAGCAATTTTCATTCATCCCTCAACATATGGGTTTGGATCCGATCCTCTGATCCAACTTGGCTGCTGTTTCACAGCTCATGGATACTACAAGCTGTCGAGCTTCTCCGTTACCTACAGTCCAGAAGTACCCCTCATTCCCCAGATGTCATTTGCCACCATTGTGAATGGACGTGGTCTGTACAGCTCCCGAGTTTGGTGAAAAATGTTATTCAATTATTTTTTGTGACTAAATTTCCATCCTTTATCTCTTTTTTCCCATTGTGCTTACTCCTGGTAGTTCCTTAATTACCAAAGCTGGTGGTAGTTCTGTTTGTCTTTTTACCGCTTGTCAATATTTTACCTTCCCTTTTTCTACTTCTAAAGACTAATTCTTGATTACAATAGTTGGTTATTCTTTTCTCTCATACTGCTAATCTGTATTTTCTAAATACCATTGTTGGTACCTGTTTTGTATGTTTTCCCTAGTTCTATTTAAAAATTTTAAAAATTAAAAAAAAAATAGTTATTTTTGTGGTATTTTTCTGCTTATATTTGTTTTTCTGGTGTTGTACTGTACTTTGTTATTACCATGGCAGATAAGCCGTCAAGGTTTAAAAAATGCAGTAAATATGGACATTGATACCATTGTCCAATTCTCATAACTTCTGTGTATATTGCTTGGGACAAGAGCATTTGCAAGTTTCATGCACCATTTGTAAAGCTTTTAACCCAAGAACTCTTGTAGACAGAAAAAATAAATTAATTCTCAAAGGGCTTCTTCTGGCAGCCATCGGAGAGTCGCTTACTGGGGGGGGGGGGGGGGTGAGGGGGGTCAAACCTCCAAGCATGCGAAAAGTAAGGCAAAATAAGAGGCCTTGGAAGCATCCCAGCTCTTCTCAGTCTTCTTCAGATCTGACATCAAAACCTTGGAAGACGACTCTGAAAACTTTGGATCCAACACAAAAACCCTCTGATCAGATTACTTCAGACACCAGATCCATCTCTTCAGATCCAACCCATTCAGAATGTAGAACAAGGTATGCGTCCTCCCTGGATCCAGTTCCCTCTCAGCTCCCATCATCCTTCCTGGAAAGATGCAGATCTCCCTCCATTGCCTCTTCCCATTTGTCCAGAAGTCTCACTGAAGCGGATGTGAACAGAATGATAAGGAAGCTTCTTTCGACACAAATATTCAGATGGGAGTTCTCCCTACTCCTACCCCAGTGGGTCTAGAGACCTCTACTCGAACAACCCCCACCAATTCTGGCTCCTCCTTCGATCCGTCCTTTGGTTTTGAAGCCTTCTGATCAAGACTCATGGAATTGCCTGTTTCGGCTTCAAAGATACCTCTGTCTTTGGATCCGATTTCTTCTCTGAGCACACCAGCTCTGACCATTTCAGAGCTGGACGGCTGTTGGACCCAAAGCTTAACTGTCTGATCAGATGGGTTAGAGTCAACTCTGAAGTTGTTGGAGCCATCTCTGCCCCTGGGAGCCTTGGCATTTGATAGATTCCTTCCAACTCCTGCCTCGGGTGAAGTGTCTTCTGGTCGGAAGGAGATGTCAGTCCAGAGGTATGCCTTCTCGTCGCTGACTGTTTCCTTCTCCCCGAAGCATTCTGCCTTCGAGGTGGTTGTGTTCTGTTCTAGAGACTGGATGGCTATTCCCCCCCTTGGATCTTCTCTCTGGTTCTCAGATGTCTTTGTGTTGTAAGCATCAGCATTCTACTCCACAGGAGCAGCCAGCCCAAAGTCTCCAGGTGACCCCACAGGGCATAATTATCTCTTCCGATACTTCTCCGGAGCATCCCACCAAATAAGTCCCTAGGAAGAGGAAGTGCATGAGGAGACGCTTGGGACTCCCCTCAGGAGTCATTTACAGAAGATACTAATTTTGATGAAGGGGATGGGTCCCCAAGATCACTATCTGAGGACATCTCATTTGGAGACATTTTAGAGATCCTGAAACAGAGGAGTGGATTTTCTACCAACAACCCTTCTCAAGAGGAATCTGTATTCCTGGAGGTATTTGGTACTTGCCCAACGACTTCCTGGGTGAATCTGTCTGCTGATGACCTTATTGATTTGATCTTTCAGTGGGCATGGAAGGAACTGGATTCTGTAGATCCTGTCCCCAAAAGACCAGATAGAATCCTGGCACCACCAAAGAGAAGAAAATTTTGGAGTAAAGGAGTACCAGTAGATGCTATGATCATGGCGGCAGCCACCAAGAAAGAAATTGCAGAACAGAGTCTTTCTGTTCTTCCCCCAAACAGGGAGTCTGTGCTGCTGGACAGGTTTGGGAAGCACGTGTATGCATCAGTGACCTTTGCTCTTGCACCCCTCAATTATTTGGCACCCTTTACCAGATTACAGAGGAATTTGATTAAGGAGCTCTCAAAATCCATCTCTGTTACTAGTACTGCTGAGGTAGAGTCTTCTATTGCTTCACAATTAGCGAGACTTCAGTCTTTTTCAAACTCATCTGTGAGGCTTATTTCACATCCAGCTGAAGAAGCCTCAAGAGCGGCAGGTTCAGGCATTTCCATCAGGAGGCATGCCTGGATGCATCTGTGTGACTTTGTGGAGCCCTTCGAGTCATCCTTCATCAGTGCATCCTTTACCAGAAGTTCATTATTCGTCCCTAAAGTGAAAGACATTTTCCAGGTGCAAGAAAGATGGTAAGACTCTGCCTGCTGTGGGAGTATGTTTTCGATCCCTCAAAGAACCTTTTCCAGGAATCAACGAGGTGGTCATAAGATGCGTTTCAGGAAATCCCAGGGTCCATTCCATAATCCACATGGAGAGAGTTCCCTGAGAGGCGGGGGGGGGGACTCAAATGGGAGATGCCACCCACGTGGCAGAGGAGGCCCGGAAAACCAGGGGTCCAGAGATTCCTTCTCTGAGAGACCCTGTCAGCACAACTGAAAGGAGGCATGATTGCCCACCTCTGGAGGCAGTCTGCTGTAGCTTATCCCTGCACTAGAGATCCTGGCTAGATATAACAAAAGATACTTTGGTGCAGAAGATTTCCAGAAGTTACTTAATTCCCTTTTCCCTACCTCCACCATTATAGAACGAAATTCCCGACATTCCACACAGTTGGAGGAAAATGGCAGCTTTGGAAAGTCAAAAGCTAGAAGAGTCAACAAGGAGCCCCCCCCCCCCCCCCCAAAAAAAAAAAACAGAAAAGATCTGGAACTTGCTCAGGATTCTTTTTTAGTGCCAAAGAAAATAGGAAACTGGAGACTAATTTTGGATCTCAGCAGTCTGAACAAATCAGTTCAGCAAAGTTCCAAATGGTCAGAGTTCAGTCCATAATGCCTTTCCTGCACAAGGATAACTGGATGTGCTCAGTAGATCTCCAGGATGTGTACTGTCACTTAAAAATGACCAGGCTATCCAGGAGATAACTACACTTCTGGTTGGGTGACTATCATTACCAGTTCAGAGCACTGCCTTTTGTCTCACCACAGTCCCCAGGGTGTTCACCAAATGCATGGCAGTAACAGCAGCTGACTTCAGACCGCAGGGATTCCGGGTGTTTCCATATCTATACAACTGGCTCTGAACCACCTCGATCAAGTATCTGCTGATAGTTTGGAACTATGTGCTCTGGATTTGTCCCAACCTAAGCATTGCATTCAACCACAACATATCTCCGCTTCTAGTGACTCAGACATTAGAATTCATAGGAGCCATTTTCAATGCAACATCAATGATGGCGCCTTTCCCATTACTTGGGGTTCAAACCATTTGTATTAAAGTCAGAAGGATACTCAGGAAATTAGTATTGCCAGCCTAAAATATGTTACAGACCTTGCAATCGATGTCTGCAGCAGTTGTACTACTTCCCCTGGCAAGATACCATATGAGAATCCTCCAGTGGATTTTAGCAACCCAGTGATCCATTTTGCATCAGCCTGTGTCCACCAAAATCAGCATAACTTAGGCCTGCAAATAGTACCTTTGGTGGTGGATTCACTCGGATCAAATTTTACAAGGTCGTCCATTCATCCTCCCTCAGCCCAAGGCCATAGTAAATACGGACGTTTCCCATATCAGGCGGGGGGGGGGGGTTTGGGGAAGACTGTTCAAGGCATGTGGTCCCATAAAGAGGCCGACTTGCATATCAATGTGCTGGAAGTGAAAGCAGTACTCCTAGCATTGCAGGTGTTCCAAGACACTCTCCCTTTCGGAACTGTTGCGATTCAAATGGATAACATGTCTGTAGTATGCTACATCAACAAGCAGGGAGGAACCAGCTCTTACCCCTTGTGTCAGAAAGCTATGAGTGTGGCAATGGGGTAATCTCTTCAAATAGGTTTGATAGCAACGCATATACTGGGAAAATCCAGCGTAATCCAGCGTGATAGCAGGCAAGTTGAACAATTCTATATTATTTCACAAGTGGTCTCTCAACATAAAAGTGGCAGAAATAATATTCCACCAATGGGCCAGCCATGCTGCGATCTTTTTGCATCTCCCCATAACAACCATGTTCTTTGCTCTAAATCCTCCACCGGGAAGTCACCGAGAGATGCTCTCCTTTAAAACTGGCCCCCAGGTCCCTCTTTGCTTATCTCCCATCTGCCTTAATCTCCAAATTCCTGCAGAAAGCTTCTGGATTGAAGAGCAAAGTCATCTTCATTGCCACTTATTGGCCTTGACAGATTTGGTTACCTTTCCTTTGGCCTCCTGTAGTTTACCCACCTTGGATTTTAGATCCATCTCCAGTCCTCCTGTCTCACCCAAAAGACATCACGCACCTGGACATCTTGGGCCTAAAGCTGACCACATGATTTCTCCAATTCTGTTGATAGCCAGACAACCAAAGCTCTCCTCTCCAGTGCGCCACATTCTTTTATCTTCCCACAAACCTTCCACTAGGAAGATTTCCAAGAGCAAATGGAAAAGATTGGTCCTTTGTGCACAGCGCAAGGCATGAACCCTTTTTCAGCACCTGTATACAAGATTCTTGAATTCCTGGCTTCAGCCTTTAATGAAGGGGGGCTAGTCCCTCTATGGTCAAGGTTCAGTTAGCTGCCATTTCCAGTTTTCATGTTGGAGTTGATAATTCTGCTTTGGCTTCAAGTCTTTGTCAAGCCTTTATAAATGGAGCCTTTCTACTCAAACTACCTTTCAAGGACCCTAGTCTACCTTGGGATCAGAATTTAATATTACAAGCCCTAACCTAGAGTCCATTTGAACCCGCTGCAAAATATGAATTGTGATATCTGACTTGGAAAACTATATTCCTCATAGCCGTAACATTGGCAAGAAGAGTTTTAGAACTTCAGGCTTTATCGTCCAGGCCTCCCTATTTAGTTTTTCATAAAGATAGAGTCCCCTTAAGAACCAGTCCTTCCTTCCTAAGGTGGTGTCATGATCTAACATTAATCAATATATTAACTTGCCCATATTATTTCCAAATTTTTCAAACTGTGAATACATTTTGCACTTATTATATCTTCACAGACATGTTTTTATTTTTGCAGATCAGAGAAATTTAGAAAGTCAAATCAGTTATTTGTATCCTTTTCAGAAACTAGATTGGGTAAGCCAATTTGGAAAATACTTTTTCAAAATGCGTCTATATTATATTATATTATCGTATGATGAAAATAGCGAATGCTATTTCATCGTACCGATAATATCTAAACAAAATATCGTACAAATGGAACAGCAAATTTTTTTCCCAGGGGAAAAAAATTCTCTGCTCCGTAAAAAAAAAAAAAAACTTAAAACACAAATTTAAGTGGGGGAGCTGTGCCCCCCAAACCCCCTTACTAAAATATACCAACTCCGAGATCGCACCATAGTGGAGGAAATGGCAAAGTCCCGAAGATGGGCCACCAAATTTTTTCCCTGGGGAAAAAAAATCGATGTTCTGTGACTAATATCGGATCGACTAAATGGCATTCACTGTTTAGTCCATTTGATACTGTCATATAGACCCATCAAAATGGGTGACAGATTGCATTTCTTTTGCTTATAAAAAGTTTCCTCTGGCTTTGCCAAAACCTTTAAGAGCCCATTCAACCAGGTCCATGGCAACTTCATCAGCCTTTTTATCCAAGACTTCTGTAGATGATTTGTGCTGCTGCAACTTGGGCCAATCCATGTACCTTTATTACTCATTACAAATTGGATCTAGTCTCGAGGGAAAGAGCAGCCTTCAGCTCTACAGTACTAAGGAATATCCTTCTTTAGAGTCCACATGAGAATCGGGTAGCTGGGTACTCTGTCCTGTATGTTGAGGAACTAATGAAAATTGACAACATCAGATAAAGAAGTTGTGTACTCTTCATAACGTTCCATTTGTGTTGTCCATTTTCATTCTTCCTCATCTCCCCTCCCTCCAGCCCTACCCCCTTTTCTCTTGAGCACTTCTGGAAGAACAGGAGAACATTAGAGGAACCAAAGTTCCTTCCATTTGAGCTCCAGATAGAGACTTTCCATCTTAAAGCTATACATGTATTCCATGATACAATAAGAAGCTGCAAACATGATCTGGGGAACGAGGGGGGCTGCTGCATTGTGGATAAGAGAGCAGCTGGAGAGCTTGTAGTATCCATGAGCTGTGAAACCGCGGACAAATCAGATTTGAGGATTGGACCAGAACCCGTAAGTTGTGGCAGAATTTTTGTTTCTCCAAAATTACAGCATTCATTGTGATAGTGATTTCAGCACTTAACTGTAACATCTCTGCAGTGAATTTATAAGAAGTTTGCCAACATCTGGCTTAAAGTAAAATATGATGTTTTTTCAGGGTATAATAAGTAGTTATGAGTAAAATAAAAATAAAAGCCATACCCCCCACCCCACCCCCATACTCACCCACCCACACCTGTTTTAAGACGGAAGTGACCTTTGAATTTGAAGAATTTGTTAAGCAAAATGAAGGAACGCTACCCTTCCAGATCATTCTTCCTTTTTGTACAAAGATGATGCAAATATCATGATAAGCAGGAGGCAGGTATGGTTGAAGGGGCAGCTTTAGCCACAGGAGGTTATTTCTAAGATTAGAAGTCTTCCTTATCTAACATATTGAATCCTTCTTGATTTAGATATGGATTGAATTCTTCAACAATCAAAGTTCTGTACTATTCTCAAACTAGGGCTACCTTTGATCATCTGCTACTCTGTTGACAAATACTGTCTGGAAAGATACCATCTAGTTAGCTAACTGTTATCTTCTGTTTGTCTCTGAGCATTATTTTCATAAGGGTAAGGATTCCACGTGGACAAGATTCTTATCTGCATTTAAAACATTCCAAGTGAGCTCCACCATGTGTCTGCACATCCTTTTCTAAGTTGAGCAGCTCCGATCATTCACCACTACAACAGCCATCATCAGGTCATAGTCATATTTATGCCTTTGACATCAAGGATTCTGGCACTGGAAAGGCAGCTGTGTCAGCCTGCTTTGTCCAGCCTAGGTTGTGTAGGTTGTTGTGCCTGACGGAGGAGTTACCAGGTACTATGACATTTGTTCTTGGATGCACTAACTTTGTGGCATTGGAAAGATTGTGCTTTGCAGCCTAGTGATTCAGAATTAGGAGTGTGATGGAGTTGGGGTAGCCCTGATTCTTGAAGGCTTGGGAGTGACTTAACCTCTGTTTGTTGGTTTAATGTTATCTTGTGGAGGCATGGGTGAGTTTGCATTACGTGACTGCCATCTGTGTAGGTGGCTGGGTGGGCTCCTTGTTATATAGAAAATTACACTTCTCAAAAGTTGTATGTTGGTCCAACAGTAGTTGCTTGTCTTTGAGCATTAGACAGTTTGTACACTGTCTCGGGAAATGGCAACAGAAGAGAGAAAGGTAGACCAGGTGTTCATGTTTGCAAGGTTTCTCAGATTACTTGGGGAAGAATAATATATTGAACTAATTTAGTCAATAGGCAGCGAAAATACGTTAGGTAAGTAAACCATGCTGTGGAGAACATGTCCTAGATGAGGTGAAGAATGAAGATGCAATAACATTAATACAGCAATTGCTTGAACCTATAGGAAAGAAATTACACTGATGCAGTGTAACCTGAGAGTAGTACCTAGCTGTAATTTGGTAATGCACGCAGTTACAATAGTAAGATGCAGTACACAAGCTTAGTATAATGACAAGAGGTAGCATTAATTACACACAGTATGTCGTGAGAGCAATACAGAACTGTAGCATGGTATATTACACAGTTGTAGTAGTAAGAGAGCAGTACACAAGTTCAGTATAATAGGAGTAGTTTGATGGCTGAACCGATAGTAAAAGCTTACACACAGTGTGTACTCGAATCGAAGGCTCAGTTACCACCAGTAGTACAGTTGGAGGTTGGCTGGGACACTGTGCTCTTCAAGAGTCTGTGCGCCTATAGAATGAAGAGGGATTGGCTTTGATATTGTAAAGTATACATTAACGAGAGTGGGCTCTGGTGGCTCACAGTGATTCCTTCTAGGATTTATCAGACTTTTTCTACATGCTGGATACAGCCGAATAATGTTAACTGTCAATAACTAGCCTAGTTACATGGGTAGGTACCGATTCCCATAGATGTTGAAGATAGCAAGGAAACTCTCCTGTTAACATTGAGGGGCTATTATAACAGCAGTGTGGAAAGCTGTCTGCGGTTAACAAAAGTTGTTATAAACACAACAGCAGTAGCAACAGCATGCAAAACAGTTCAGGTAAGCTGGGAGAAGCAAGGCGTTACTGTAAACAAATAGCATCTCTAATGCAAACCAGATGCTTTTGTACTGTGCAGTACATCCTGGTGCTGAGCTTACTGCAGGAAGGTCAGATCTGTTTAAAACTAGTTATTGTAGTAACAGTGAGTATCATGGAAACAGCACAGAGCAGCCCAGCCAAATGGAGCTGCAGGTCATGCTGTGCAGCACAGTTTATAAGACTCACTTAAAAGTCATAGGGCCAGGTTCAATAAAACCTTACACTCAGTATACACCATATGTAATATCACATTTTTGTGCTTTCTAAGTCACTCAGAAATATTACACTAAGTGGACCTGTAGTCTATACTGTGTGGTAACCTTTATGAATTCCTGTCAGTGTTTAAAGCTGCAAGAAAATCAGTAGGAAAACTAAAATGAGGAAGAAGAAAGTGTGAGTTATGTCTGTTCACTCAGAACAGTGTACATTTAGTGTAGGTTTTATTGAATCTGGCCCATAGATTGCCAGAAAAAGAACTGTAAATTAAGTGTGGAGCAACCAAAATGGCCTGAACACCAGCAGTTTCATGTTTTCACTAGACAAAACCCAAAAAGTGTCCCAAATGAACAAAACTCACAGTAAACAGTAGCTGTCTCCTTCATAATCCCATTAAAACCAGTAACAGTTAGGAATTATTCCAAGGCAAATTGACTTTTATCAAGTGATGGTTTGCCAAACTTCAGTGCCCCCCCCAAACCCCGTGAACAAGGCAGTCTATACTGAATTGCTGTCAGAAAATCTGTGCAACCATGAAATTGCTGCATAGATGCTGCTGTACCTAACAGAAGTAAGCCCTAGGACTAACCTCAGAAACAAACCGCCCTGGTGGCATTCCAAATTGAACAGGATATACAACAAAAGGAAATAAAAATATGGAAGGGTAATTCCCATAAAGATAAAAGCTTTGGCAGCAAACTAAATACCTACTAAGAAGGCTAATTGGGTCATGCAAAGCCAACTTTGAGGTTAAGATGGCCTTCTAGGTGAAAGATAATCATAAAGGCCTAATACAGCTGTGTCAGAAACCTCAAGGGCAGCATGCAGCAATGCACTGAACTGGTGGTTAATGGTGCACATTCACCAAACCTGGCAATATAGTGAACCTCTTAGCAGACAAATTCAGCTCCAGTTTTACCTCACCCCCCCCCAACCATCCCCTCAAAATACCCTCAAACATAACCTGTCATACTGTAATTAAGGACCATGTACAAGCTGCACTCGCTAAAGTCAAGAACATGGCCTCAGTAGGCCCCAATAGCATCCCAGGATGCCTGCTGAACAGCCTAAAATATGATTTATCAGGACACCTGGAGTCATTTAACTATAGTCTTAAAACAGTCTTTGCGGCGCATCGGTGGAGGACTGCAGCAGTCACCCCCTCCTTTATAAGGGAGGACCTTTTAACATATCCCAGAAATTACAAATCCTTTAGTCTGACTAGTCTTATTTGCAAAGCCATGGGAAGAGTTATCAGAGAAATTATCAGCAAGGACCGAGGAGACCTGCAAACGCTGGATCCATCCCAGCTTGGCTTTGTCAAAGGAAGGTTATGCTTACTGTATCTGGTGGACTTCTTTGAAAAGGTCACTAAGGCAATGGATGAGAGAGAAACAGTGCGTACTGTCTACCTAGATCTGGCTCAAGCATTTGATATAGTACCCCACTTGGGCGTTAACAAACTTGTGGAACTAGGTATAAACCCCCTTTATAACACACTGGGGAGCTAACTGATGGGACCTAGGAGGTTAGAATCAATGAAGCCACCTCCACAAAGAGGCCAGTCACCAGTGGAGTACCTCGGGGCTCTGTGCTAGGCCCACTCATCTCTACCATCTTCTTCTCAGATTTCAAAGCCAATGTCCGAGACTCCTGGCTAACCAAGTTTGCAGGTAACTGAAAACTAGGAGGAGTCATAAAATGCCTTCCCAAGATGAGAACACCCTTCAGAAAGGTCTAAAACAGACCAAACACTTGGTGGCAAAGTCATGGCCTAAAACTGAATACCAAGAAATCCAATATAGTATCGTTTAGGAAGTTGGTCACCCCAGGTAACTACATCATCAATAAAACACTCCTAAAAGTTGAGTCACTAGTCAGGGATCTGGTAATTCATAGATAGTAGCCCAGCCTTTGATCAACATGTGTCCAAGGTAGTAAGAAAATCATTCTGTGTTGTATATAAGCAAGGGCATGGCATTTAGGTCCACAGAGGTCATGATAACACTGTATTCAGCCCTCATCACACCCATCATAGAGTATAATGCCCCTTTCGGTATGTGCCTGACCAGACACATGCAGCAAGTGGAACATCCAAAAAGGTTCCTTACAAAAAGAATACAATGTCCCATGCTGATTGCCCTGTCTCTTTACTCCGTATCATGCAGTTTTCCAAGAGGTGACCTTTACCAAGCATGAAAGGCATTCCTGGACCATGTTTTGCTTAATCATTTGCACATCTGCAAAACAAACAGCATCAGAATTACTAGGCTAAAGACCTAAATTTTGCTTGTGTCATAAATAGGACATATTGGAGAGACAGGTATGCATCTCAGAGAATTCCTGTTCTGTGGAATAGGCTCCCCATCCATGTGAAGAACAGTTCCTCCATAGCCCTATTTAAGCGCAGCTTAGACCAGTGGATGAGTAATCGAAAATTTGCACCCGGTCTGGCTCCTGTGTCTCCGATGGACAGAGGCAGTTGTGTAAATCAAATCGGTGAGTCACATTTGGTTTGCACGGCTAGGCTTATAAGGATCCTAGTGGTAGTTAGCCTAGTATACCTGTGAACTTATAATTAACAGATCAGCAGTAAATGTACTTTAAAAGTACATAGATGGGACTGCAATAAGTAAAAAAGGACTCCTGGCTTACTGCTATCTTGCATCTCTTCTTCAGTAAATTCAGATTTCCAGCTGTGTTAGCTGAGGCATATTTGTTGCTGACCCCAAGTCCCTAAAGAGAACTGAAGATGATGCAGTTTATATCCTTTTGTTGAGCTTCCGAGTGACACTGCCCGACGTTCTTAGTGTTTCACTGTTGCAGACATTACATTTGGGTAATCCTACTTGCAGGTTGCCCTCAGTCGGCCTGAATTCCAAAGTCTTGGGTCCTGCGTCGGTTGCTGTCGCCCCTTCCCTGACGTCAGGTCGTCAGGGGTATAAAAGATGCAACTGACGCCATTTTCTTCAGTCTTTCTTGCCGCACGGTGCCCGAAGCAGAAGCAGTTCGCAAGTGCCGGTCGGCCGACTCCTGAGATTTTCGTGTTCGAATTTCAGATCCGAAGTCTTCATTAAAGCTAAGTACCCTGTTGGGGAAACTTTTTTTCTTGCTCCAGACCAATATCAGAAAAAGTTAATAATTGTATTTCTTGTGGAAAGCAAATACCTCATAAGGACTTTCATCCTTACTGTATTCCTTGCCTAGGCCCTGACCATAACATTTCAGGTTGTTGGTTTTGTGCTAGATTTAACCAATGCACTATTAAGCGTCGGTATGATTTTGCATTAAACTATTTTGGACGCAGGTTTAATTATCCAGAAATGTTGTCGGATAGCCAACCGACTACCGGAGTTCATAAAAAACGCAAAGAAAAAGATAGACAACCGAGGCCCAAGACCGACGACGAAGCTTCTCCTAAGCCAGTCGCCGGTTCTCAGTGAGGTGCTTTCGCAGCCCCTGACGCCTGCTACTTTAGAGTCGCAGGCTGCTACTGACTCCCACGTGGAGTCTGCTATGCCGCTGGAAACTCAAGGTATTGGAACCTCGGACACTATTTCTTCATATAGGTCCAGAGCCACTGAGCAAGCACTGGCTTCTGAGGGTGTATTCATACCTAAACATCTATACATTAAACCGACTTCAGCAACCGACTTCAGCTTCAAAGGCAAAGACTAAAGCACCTCCAAAGACAAAGAAACAAGCTGAAGAGCCACGTGGACAGGCCTCCATGCCCAAAAAACAGATGCTCAAAATGGCCGAAGACTTGATTAACTTGATCAGGGGTTCCCATCCCCCTCCTGATAAGAGGCCTAGGCAAGAGACAGACTATGAATCTTCAGATCAGGTTTCTATTTCTTCTGATTCCTCTTCTGATCAGGAATATCCCCCCCCCCCCCCCCCATGAGGATACTAATGCTGAAGAATCTATTCCTTCAGCTTCTCCTCCTTAGGACTATTCTTTTGGAGAAACCTTACATACCATGAGGGAGCACTTCCACTGGGAAGAGCCAAGATTTTTCAGAATCTAAAAAGAAGCTCAGGGACTTCCTTTTACTACCTCAACACAGGCCTCTAGCCATTCCACCTGTGCTAGACATTGTAGATGATGTGTTTTCAGAGTCTAGTCTGACCCCTGACTCCTTACCTCCAGCTCCTGTTAAGCCTGACAGATATTACAGGGTTCCTGACTCTCATAAATTCCTTTTCAAAAACCCTGCTGCAGACCCAGAAACTATTTCACAGGGTCCCAAAGGGGTTAAGGCCTCTGCTGCAAAAAAACGTACCCCTTCTGACAGAGATTCTAGGGCACTGGATAGATGGGGAAAAAGGTTTACACATCTGCTACCTTGGCTGTAAGGGCCTTAAACCGTCAGTTTCATATGCTCAAATATCAGCAACATGTCATGGCATTGCTTAAACAGAAAATGTTAAACTCTGAATGTGCAGAAAACAAGGAAAAGCAGGATTTATTGCATGCAGCTGAACAAGTTGGAAAGCATACTTTGCAGTGTGGTTTTGATTCTCTGGAGGCCTCCTGCAGGGCTGCAGTTACGGGTTCTGTAATTAGGAGGCATACTTGGTTAAAAGAACAAAATATGCCTGATCATGTCAAAGTTAAATTATTAGATGTACCTTTACAGCATGATACTTTGGTATTGAGGCAGAAGAGGTGTTAAAGAAAATGGAGGACAAAGCTATATCTATGCAAACTGTCAAAGATTTTTTTACAAGTACAGCCACCTAGGTTTAGTAGACACTGGCCTACAAAGAATTGGTCCTTTCCTGTGTCAGACAGACCTCAAAGGGGCAGATCCAGACACTCTAGAGGCAGATCCCAGGCGCAAGGTTCATACAGGTCAAAGCAGTGGGGTGCTTCTACCTCCAAAAGTGGAGAAGACAAATCACAACCTTACAGGAAACGGTCCCAATGACTTCCCCCTGCCTGCACCAAGAACTTATCTCCTGGCAGCACCCTTAGGGGGAAAAATAGTGCTTTTTTCTCAAAATTGGCACATTATAACCCAGGACAAGTGGGTTCTAAACATAGTGTCACAAGGTTACAAGTTACACTTCCATACCCTGCAAAAGGCAAATGGTTGGCCAGATCTACAAAAAAATCAATGGGCAGAGGCACAAAACCAAATCCCATCCCTCATGGACATGGGGGCCATTCAGCAGGTACCAGAGCAAGAGCAGGGACAAGGATTTTACTCAAAACTGTTCTTGGTACCCAGAAAGGACAAAGCCTGGAGACCAATACTTGACCTATCTATTCTAAACACATTCCTGGATATACCAAAATTCAAAATGTTGACCTTGCAGCAGCTTTTGCCCATGCTGGGCATGAAGGCTTGGCTTGTGACTTTAGACCTAAAAGAGGCATACCTGCATGTCCCAGTCAGACAATCATGCAGAAGATACCTCAGATTCAAGCCTGGCTTAATGCATTACCAATTCTCTGCACTGCCCTTTGGCTTATCTACTGCGCCCAGGTCTTTACAAAGTGCCTGGCACCAGTAATTGCATTCTGCAGACAAAGAAGAATACAAATATATCCTTACTTGGACGACTGCCTAATTCAAGCAGAGAACAAGGACATTCTTCTAAAGCATCTGGTGTTTGTGAAAGGACTTCTAACTTGCCTAGGGTACACAGTCAACAAAAAGAAATCAAAACTAGTACCCTCTCAAGAGATAATATTCCTGGGTGCAAGCTTAAATATAACTGCCCAGATGGCTTATCTCACGCCAGACAAACAAAGGCAACTGACTACCTATTTCAAAATATTGGCAACAAAGGCCCAGTTATCTGCAAGAAAAATTCTGCAGACCTTGGGCTTCATGGCATCCTGCATCCTACTAATTCCATATGCAAGACTGCATATGAGGAAACTTCAATGGTACCTAAAAAGTGTTTGGACTCAAAATTGCCACAGCCTGGAAACGATGATTACTCTCATCCCCTGCCTGCAACAGGAGTTTTGATGGTGGGCGAAGGCTTGTCACCAGAACAAGGGACAGCCATTCACTTTACCCCCAGCCAGGAAAAACCTAACAACGGATGCATAAGATTATGCCTGGGTGGCCCACATGGGAGGAAGATGCATTCAGGACACATGGTCCGCAAACCAGATGCATATACATATCAATCAAAAAGAGATGCTAGCTGTTCAAAATGCCCTGACAGCCTTCAAGGACCTACTTCATCTGGGCCAACTACTAATAAAGACAGACAACACCACAGTCATGTGGTATATAAACAAGCAGGGGGGGCACACATTCTTAACCCCTTTGCAGACTAGCCATGGATTTGTGGGACACAGCATTGACTTTCCAAGTTCATCTGCAGGCACAATTCCAGCCAGGAAAGGAAAATGCTCTGGCAGACGAACTAAGCAGAAACCTCATGGATCCCCACGAGTGGCAGCTGGATCCACAAGTCTTCAGCATGATAACAAGGAGATGGGGATGCCCGGACATAGATCTGTTTCCCTTACAACTACCAACTAAAATGATTCTGCACAAGGACTTATCACAGACGAGCATGGAAAGTGGACGCCCTGTCTTTCAGCTGGAAAAACCTATCAGTATATGCCTTTCCTCCACTGCCTCTCCTCCCCAAGGTACTCTAAAGGTCAGACAGGAGAAACCAAAGATGATACTGATTGCCCCAGACTGTCCCCACCAGTACTGGTATCCGATCTTAAGGAACTGCCTGGACCTTACCTCAAATACCTTCTCTACTGTCCCAACAAAACAATCAGATCCTGCACAGCCAACTCAGGACTCTAAACCTGGCAGCATGACAGATAATGTAGGCATACAAAGCACACCTCTCAGTAAAGCTGTGATGGATGTCATTTTGAAAGCCAGAAGGCCTAGTACTAGAAAATCTTATGCTGGAAAATGGAAGAGATTTTGTGCTTGGAACCAGACACAAAGAACTGATACAGCTGTACCAAACATTCCTCAGATTTTGCAATACTTAACTGAGATGCTGGACAAAGGCCTATCTTTTTCATCAATTAAAATTCATGCCTCTTGCCATTTCGGCTCATTACAATACAGAGCCACCAATCATTTTTCATCCCTTAAGGCAGTACCTCAGAGGAGCCAAGAACTTAAGGCCTCCAAGGAAATCACCAATACCTGCATGGGACCTCAACTACGTATTGGAAAAACTCACCCTGCCTCCTTTTGAGCCAGCTGCTACTGCTGATATAAAGTTTTTATCTTGGAAAACAGCTCTGCTCCTAGCAATAACTTCTGCAAGACGAGTATCAGAGCTACAGGCACTCATGGCTGTGGAACCTTTTATCATTTTTTATCCAGACAGGGTGTCTCTGAGGACAAACCCAACATTTATGCCTAAGGTGGTGTCCAGTGTGGCCCTTAACCAAACTATTAATTTGCCAACTTTTTATCCAAATCCACAGAACAATGGGGAGAGAATTCTGCATTCTTTGGACATACACAGACAACTTTGGTTCTGTCCAAACAGAATCTAAGCTTTCAGGAAGACAGGGCAATTACTAGTGGCATATGCTGCAGGATCACAAGGAAAGGCTATCTCCAAGCAGACTGTTTCAAAGTGGATAGGCCACTGCATACGTTTCTGCTATATACAGCATGGCAAACCAGTGCCTAAGGGCATTAGGCCACATTCAATCAGAGCTGCAGCCACTTGCAGCCTTTCTCAGGGGAGTGCCAACCAAAGACATTTTAGAAGCTGCTACTTGGAGTTCAGTGCACACTTTTACAAAGCATTATCATCTGCCACTTGACTCTAAATCCGGGGCAGGCTTTGCCACTGCAGTTCTGCAGGGCCTCATAACCGCTCCTAATGCTGTTTAGCTCCAGCCTCCCAACCGTAGCTTTGGGACTCTACCCAAATGTAATGACTGCAACAGTGAAACACAAAGAACATAGTACAGTTGTGTACACTTACTATAAATGTAGATGTTCGAGTGTATTCACTGTTGCAGTCCAGGTTACCCACCTACCATCCCCCTTATTTCTGCTGGAACTTATCTTTCCTTCTCTGATTTATACAACCTATGTGGTGTATTTGCTTGTAGATGAAGGTAAAGTTTATATTTGGTGCATGTGTTTTTATATATATATATATATATATATATATATATATATATATATATATATATATATAATGTATAATTTTGGCTACCCTTTAGGGGGCACCTGACATCTGGGGCAAGAAAAACTAAAGAAAATGGCGTTGGCTCCATTTTTTATACCCCTAACGACCTGACGTCAGGGAAGGGGCCACAGCAACCGACGCAGGACCCAAGACTTTGGAATTCAGGCCGACTGAGGGCAACCTTGCAAGCAGGATTACCCAAATGTAATGACTGCAACAGTGAGTACACTCGGACATCTACATTTATTGTAAGTGTACACAACTGTACTTTCTGCTTCTGAAGTAATCTGATTCTGGAAGAATCTTCCATGTAGTCATCACTTTGGCTCTAGGAATTGTGTAAATGTAGACTTTAATATGAAGGAAGCCGTACAACATTTTTGTAAAAATAGTGTGGCACTCAAGATCAGTTGTTTCTACACACTTAACCAAGCAATATGTCTCCAACAACTTGCACAATGAAAAAAACGGGGAGATTTGTTGTATCCACCATAAGATGTATTGTCTTTCAGTAAAATCATCAAGATTAAAAAAAAAAAAAAAAAAAAAAAAAAGTTTTCATGTCCTGAACTGCCACTAGAGCCAAGACTTCATCAGATTGGTTTACAGTTTAAATGTCAATGTGCCATGTCGCATGATTTTCTTAACTTGAACACCCTCAGGAGTTTTAAGTGACATTTAAAGTTAACAAATAAATTTAATCCATACTCCGAGATGGTATGTAATATAATTTGCCATTTATATTCTAGATATTCTAGGTAATCTTCTCTACTCCCTCCCCTTTCCTGAGAGGGGGCATAATCTAAAACATTAAAAATTATTAGTTTTTAATTTTTACATTTCTGATTGTGCTTATATAAGAAGTTGCGATTGTCCTTGTTTTTAATATGTCTATTGTGTTCCAAACTCCTATTTGCTACTGTCTTCCCTACATAAAAACGTAGGCAAATTGAGCAGGTAGCCAAGTATGCCACATACTCAGCATGATATAAAAACACCCATAGATTGGCGTAAAGTTTAGAAGTGTTAATGCAAAAACATCTTGCCTTATTTATAAATCTGCAAGCTGACCGGCCAGAAGATTTAAAGGTATCTCTTTTTTCATAAACACTGGCTTTTTTGTTATGTTTAACTTCTAATAAATCTTTAATGTTAGCACTCGTATTGTTAGTAAGTTTGGGACCATCCCCCAAAATCTTAAACATCGCATTATTAATGTTGAACAATCTCCGGTACATATGTTTTTTATATCTACAGAGTCTAAACTATAGGTGAAACACAGTTAAATCTCACTGAGTCGCACTAAAAATTCTCTCAGAACTGTTCAGCAAACCAGAGACCACTTCATCAACTTTATTCTCTGAATATATCCTCACCAAAATTCTATTCTTTAACTGTTCCTTGACTTTGGGAATCTTTTTACCTTCCCAGATTAAATCCTTAACAGTAGTGAACATTTATTTAATAACCCACAGATCTAAAGTAGTTGACTTCATTTGATCATCCGCCTGTGGGTATTCGGATCGGATCCGAGATGGCAGCTTTACCCGCATCTGATCTGAGCTCCAACCCCCCCCCCCTTATCCGTAATACCCCTCCATTTCCTTCCTTCCCTCAGGTCTCGTTTGCTGCAGCTTGCCAAGCATCGTGGTCTTAGAGCTCCAGGTGTGGTGAGTTGTTTCAGTGATAGTTTTGGGAGTTTGTGTTTTTGTGGTAGTTAGGTAGGTTTTCTTCCCTTGCCTTTACCTCCGCTTTTACTGTTGCATCATGTAAAAAGAAAAAAAAAAGTTTATTTTAGTCAGCGTAGTGCCTTCTTCCCCCTCCTAGTTAGTTAGCTTGGGTGTAAGTGTGTGTGGTCGGGCGAGTTAGGACCTTGTACCTTGTGATGGATCAGCAGAAGCCAGTTTTTAGGAAGTGCACAGTGTGTGGCCACAAGTTGTCCCCAGCTGATGGCCACACTGTGCGTGGTTTGTTTGGTGGTCCCCCATCTAGCTACTGCCTGCACTATTTATGCGGGGTTTAACCCCAGGGTCCTGAACGATCATAGGGTTAAATTAGTCTTGACGGGACTTCTCTCTGCTACGGAGACGGCTGTCTCCGCTTTGACTGCTTTCACGGCTGACTGCATCTTTTTCTGCTACTGTTTCTTCCCCTCCCAGGCTGCAACTCAACCTCCTGCCAAGGGTCTGTGGAAAGGGAGCACAGAAAAGACAAAGGGAAGAAGAGATCTCTGGACCGGTCGGATCTGGTGGGTCCTCCTCAAAAGCAGCAAGTGATGTCCAGGCTGAGTACTCCCTGGCTTCGCTTGCCCAGATTCTCGCCGGAGGAGCCTAGACCTTCTTATAGGGCTTCTGCATATCGACTCTCCCGGTCGGTGTTGGTGGCCTCATCTCATTCCACCAGAAGCTTGTCTGAGGCAGACATGGACAAAATGATGCAAAGGTTTATTCTCACCCAGATTCGGATGGGGGTCTTGCCAGCCCCTTCTCCCTCTGGAGGGGGGAGCTGACTTCCCTTTTTCACCCCGATAACTCCTTGTCCAATCCATCCCCCCCACTGTCACTGTCGGAGTTTCTGGATCCGAGAGGTCCCTGAGTCAGGTGGTTGGTGCAGACGGTACCAGGTACCTCGACGCCAGCTATTACCTTGAACGTGTTGGACTTGACTAGTTTGGATGTCAGCGGCTCTCTGAGCTGAAGCCTGGGTGTCAGATCCGAGAGGTTGGAGTTTTTCTCCGTTGGCACCGACTTTGTCGGGTCACGGCCCTCCCCTCAGTATCTCTGCTCCAATCCTCTTTTCGGATCCGGGGAGAGCAGCTTCCTTACTAGTCTCCCAGGAGGCTCACTTTCCCTCTGCTTTCAAAGTGGTGGAAAGGGTTTTCTCCATTGGATTGAGGCTCCTGACCATCTTCTCGGATACTGCCCTCACTCCCACGGCCCTGGGTGTGACTTCAACCATTTTGCCCATTCAGGGACTGCCCATGCTTGATGTGCCCCAGAATGTTCCCCTCACAGAACCACAGCCTGTTTGCGAGTCCTCTCTAGGGAGTCCCACTGAAGAGGTGCCTCACAATCTAGCATGCAATAGGAGGCACCTGGACTCCTCCCCAGAGTCCTTCACTGAGGACACCGATTTGGAGGAAGGGGAAGGTTCCCCCAGATCACCCCCCCCCCCGATGATGCCTCCTTTGGGGACATCATGGAACTCAGCCAGTGGGGGGGGGTTCCTTGGACGTGTCTGTGTTTCTGCAGGCCTTCGGCACAGGCCCGTCTACCTCCTGGGGTTGTGTGTGTGTGTGTGTGTGTGTGTGTGTGTGTGTGTGTGTGTGTGTGTGTGTGTGTGTGTGTGTGTGTCCGCGGATCCCTTGGTGGATTTTATTACCACCTGGGCATGGAAGGAACAGGACATCATGGAGCCAATCCCAAAGCATCCCGACAAGATTGAGTCATCCTGCAGACAGATCTAGTTGGAACAAGGGGTCCCCAGTAGATGCTGTGGTAGTAGCAGCTGCCACCAAGAAAGAACTAGCTCAGGAAGGTTCTACGATCCATCCTACTGACCGGGAGTCCAGGACGATGGATCTTCTAGGAAATGGGCATATGCTTCAGCCACCTTTTCCATACGGGCGCTGAATTATTTGGCCCACGTCACTTGACTGCAGTGCGTCCTTGTCAAGGGGCTAACTTGAGTCACCCGCGGAGTCCATGCCACCGTAGGCTAGGCGCATATTCTCATCACGAATGGCCACTCTTAAAGTGGTTTCTAATATGTCCATGCACCTCCTTTCGCATGCCACCGGAGCAGCAAGGGCGGCCAGGTCCAGCGTTGCCTTGAGGCGGCACGCCTGGCTCAGGCTAGGTCAGTTCACGGAATCCTTTAAGGGGTGTTGCGAATGCCTCTTATGGTTATTCCTTGTTTGGGAAGACTGTTTGTGAGATGTTGGTCCAGAATGAAAAGGACTGGAAGACACCGTCTGCCATCGGGATCTGCTTCTGGAGCCTTCAAAGATCCTTTTCCAGGAGTCAGCGGGGGAAAAAGATTATGTGGTTCTGAAAGTCTCAGTATTCTCGGGACACTCAGGACTCATCTTCCCCCAGAGGCAGAGGGGGAACAGACAGACGTCGGCCCAGAGGCAGGGGGATCTGAGAAATTTTGGGTCTCTAGAACCGTTCTCGGACAGACCCATGCAGCAGCCCTGAGGGGTTTCCCGATTGCTCTGCTCTGGAGGCAGTCGAGGGTCGTCTTTCGCTGCACCTGGCGGCATGGGAGTCCATGTCAGACTGTTGGGTGCTTTAAATCATAGCCAGAGGTTATACCATCTCCTTTGTGGTTCCTCCCATTCCCCCAAAACATCTCCCAGATGTACCACTCATGCAAAGAGAGGCAGCAGAGCTAAAAATAGAAAAGCTGCTAAGGAAACGAATCGTCTAGCCCATCCCCTGAGATCAGTCCAGATCGGGCATCTATTCCAGGTTCTTCTTGGTGCCAAAGAAGATGGGGGATCTTAAGGACTATTTTGGATCTTTCCACCCTAAACCTGTCAGTTGCCAAAGAAAAGATGTTCATCGTGCATACAGCTGCAGTCATAAGATGGGTTCTCCTGCCGTCAGGCGGGTCCTCGGTCGGCCGAATTCCAAAGTCTAGGTCCGGCGTCAGTTGTTGCTTCTTCCCTGACATCAGTGCGACAGGGGTATAAAAGAACCAGCAGATGCTATTTTCTTCAGTCTTTCTTGCCGCGCGGTGCCTGAAGCAGAAGCAGTTCGCAAGTGCCGGTCGGCCAGCTCCTGAAATTATGAAACTTTTGCAACCGAAGTCTTCTTGAAAGCTAAGTACCCCGTTGGGGAAACTTTTTCTTGCCTCAGACCGATGTCAGACAAAGTTAATAATTGTATTTCATGTGGGAAGCAAATACTGCATAAGGATTTTCATTCCCTCTGCATTCCTTGCTTAGGCCCAGACCACGACGTCTCGGTCTGTCGTTTTTGTGCTACATTCAATAAACGCACCATTAAGCGTCGGGCGGAGTTCGCCCGGCACTATTTTGGCAAAAAATGTAACTATATTATGTCGTTGGAAACTCCGACTCCAATTTTGTCTAAAAAACGCAAAGATAAGGGCTGACACACGAGGTCCGCGGCCTCTACCGACACCACGCCAAAGCCGACTTCAGGTGGTCCGGTTCTCAGTGAGGCGCCTACGCAGCCCCTGCCTACCGACGACATTTCATTGGCGGTGTCTTCTGTGCCCGAGGTCGCAGGCTCCTCGGCCCACACCCCGACTATAGATACCAAAGCCACTCTTGGTGGTGAATCTCAAAATGTAGACAGGTCTGCCTCCTCTCAAGGTGTCTTCAGACCTTCCTCTTCTTTTTCCATCAAGGCTTTCACTAAGTCTAAAGCAGACATGCATGCTAAGAGACAAGCTACACAGGGCCCTTCTCCAGGCCCATGCCTAAAAAACAGATGCTTAAAATGGTTGAGGATTTAATTACTCTTATCAGGGGTTCTCAACCCCCCCGGACAAAAGGCCCAGAGTGAAGGAAGAATCCCCCTCCTCTGACCAGGCCTCCATTATTTCAGAGCACTCTGATGAACAGGAACATTCTTACTCCCCTTTTGAAGATTCTGATGCAGAGGAGTCCATTCCCTCTGCCCCCCCCCCCCAGAGGATTACTCATTTGGGGAAACCTTGCATACCTTTAAGGGAACACTTCCACTGGGAAGGCCAAGAGTACTTAGATTCCAAGAAAAGGCTTTGGGATTTTCTCTTGCTACCTCAGCACAGGCCTCTGGCTATACCTCCTTTCTTAGACCTACTAGATGATGTGTACTCTGAGGCCTGCCTTAACCCGGATTCTTTACCTCCAGCCCCAGTCAAGCCTGACAGGTACTACCGGGTTCCTGACTCACACCAATTTTTATACAAAAGCCATGCGGCTGACCCAGAAACTATTTCACAGGGCCCCAAGGGAATTAAGGCCTCCACTGCTAAAAATCCATTACCTTCCGAGAGAGATTCCAGATCCTTAGAAAGGTGAGGGAAAAAAGGTATACACCTCTGCCACCTTAACCATGAGGGCATTAAACTGCCAGTTCCATATGCTAAAGTACCAACAGTTTCTGTTATCACAATTGAGAAGTAAAATGTCACAACCTGAACAACCAGACTTGAAGGAGTTGCAGGATTTGATGCATAGTGCAGAACAAGTGGGTAAACATACCTTGCAATGTGGTTTTGATGCTCTAGAGGCCTCATGTACAGCTGCTGTTACAGGCTCAGTCATACGTAGACATGCCTGGCTCAAGGAGCAAACCTTTACCAGATCATGTCAAAGCTAAATTACTAGATGCCCCTCTACAAAAGGATGTATTATTTGGTGTTAAAGCTGAGGAGGTATTAAAGAAAATGGAGGAAAAGGCTAAATCAATGCAAACAGTGAAATATTTTCTACAGGTACAACCTCCACGTTTCAGTAGAAATTGGCCTTCCAAAAATTGGTCCTTTCCAGCCACGGACAGGCCCCAAAGAGGTAGATACAGGCGCCCGAGGGGCAGAGGGCAATCTCAAGGATCGTTTAGAGGCAGACAATGGCAAGCTCCTACACAAAGAGGTGGTGAGGATAGTTCTCAGCCATTCAGAAAGCAAGCCCAATGACTTTCCCCTTTGCATGCCAAGCAAGGCTCAAATGGCAGCACCCTTAGGCGGAAACCTGGCATTATTTTCAAAAAATTGGCATATTGTCACAAAAGACAAATGGATCCTGGACATTATAAACAGAGGCTACAGATTCCATTTTCACACCCTTCCAAAAATGAGAGTCATGCCAAACCTGCCACACCATCAAAGGGCAGAGGCACAAAGACAAATTTCAGATCTCATGGACATGAAAGCTATTCAAGAGGTACCTACTCACGAACAAGGTCAAGGTTTTTATTCCAGACTATTCCTGGTACCAAGGAAGGGAAAAGATTGGAGACCTATTTTGGACCTATCCATCCTAAACACATTTTTACTCGTACCAAAATTCAAGATGCTCACTTTACAGCAGCTTCTTCCCATGCTGGGCAAGGAGTCTTGGCTGGTAACATTGGACCTCAAGGAGGCATACCTGCATGTCCCAGTCAGACAAAATTGCAGAAGATACCTCAGATTTCTAGCAGGTTCAAACCATTATCAATTCTCTGCATTGCCCTTTGGCTTATCTACTGCACCCAGAGTATTCACGAAATGCCTGGCATCAGTAATTGCCTACTGCAGACTTCAAGGGATACAAATATACCCATATTTGGACGATCCAAGCGGACAGCAAGCACATACTTCTGAAACATCTGGCTTTTGTAATAATTTTGTTGAATTCTCTGGGATACACGGTCAACAAAAATAAATCAAGGCTAATACCCTCTCAGAAAATAATTTTCCTGGGTGCCAACTTGGACACAAACACCCAGATGGCCTACCTCATGCCAGAGAAGCAGGGGCAACTAACTCAATACTTCAGAACACTAGCAAATTTCACCAGGCTGACTGCAAGGAAAATCCTGCAGGCTCTGGGATTCATGGCATCTTACATCCTACTAATCCCATGTGCAAAGCTGCATATGAGGAAACTTCAATGGTACCTGAAAAACCTATGGTCTCAACACAGCCACAGTTTGGAAACAATAATACCACTAATTCCATGTCTTCAAAAGGAATTTCTGTGGTGGGCTCAAGCATGCCAAACAAACACAGGTCTCCCATTCTGCAAGCCTCAAGCAAATCAAGTCATCACAACAGATGCCTCGGACTTCGCTTGGGGGGGCGCACATGACAGATCGGTGCATTCAGGGCAAATGGTCCCAAAAAGAAAAGCACCTTCACATCAATCAAAAGGAAATGCTAGCAGTAATAAATGCTATTATAGCTTTCAAAGACCTTCTGCATCCAGGTCAACTACTGATAAGGACAGACAACACCACAGTAATGTGGTACATAGACAGGGAGGAACCCATTCATATCCCCTATGTAGGCTGGCCATGTCACTTTGGAACATGGCTCTGGAATTACAAATCGAACTTCAAGCCCAGTACTTGCCAGGCAAGGAAAACACGCTGGCAGACAACCTAAGCAGAAATAGGACAGATCCACACGAATGGAAGTTACATCCTCAAGTTTTCACAGAGATAATTCAAGCATGGGGAAGGCCAGACATAGATCTCTTTGCCTCCCACAAAAATCACCAATTGACAAAATTCTGCTCAAGGACTTTTCATCCAAAGGCCTGGAGAGTGGACGCTCTCTCTCTCAGTTGGACAACAATGACAGTTTATGCCTTTCCACCTCTTCCTCTGCTGCCCAAAGTTCTATTAAAAACCAGAGCAGACAGACCAAAGATGATTCTCATTGCTCCAGACTGGCCAAGACAGCACTGGTACCCACTCCTGAGGAGCCTGACGCATTCCCCTCCATGGACCCTACCTCTAATGCCTCTTCTGACTCAGCACAGCTTCAAAACTCTTCACAGTCAGCTGAAAACACTCAATCTGGCCACATGGAAGATTCCTTAACATCACAACAGACCCTACTCTCCAAGGAGGTGCAGGATGTCATTTTGGAGGCCAGAAGGCCGCCTACTAGAAAAGCTTACTCCGCAAAATGGAAACGGTTTTGTGCCTGGAATGAGAGAAAGGGCCAGAATCCTGGAAAACTGAATTTACCTCAAATATTACAGTATCTAGCTGAGCTGCTAAGCAGTGGACTTTCATTCTCCTCCATCAAAATCCATGCCTCAGCCATTTCTGCAGAATACAACACTGATCCACCTTTATTCTCTCACCCCCTCTTAAGACAGTTCCTCAGAGGGGCTAAGAATATAAAAACCCCAAGGAAACAACCAATACCTGCTTGGGACCTCAATTTCATTCTAGAAAAGCTGACCTTGCTTCCTTTTGAGCCAGCTGCCTCAACAGATTTGCAATATTTGTCCTGGAAAACAGCTTTCCTTCTGGCTATCACCTCAGCTCGTAGGGTATCGGAACTACAAGCCCTCATGGCTGTGCAGCCTTTTATCATCTTCCATCAGGACAGAGTTTCCTTACGAACCAACCCGTCCTTTATGCCAAAGGTGGTATCCAGGGTAGCTTTGAATCAGGCTATACACTTACCTACCTTTTACCCTAATCTTCAAAACAAGGTGGAGAGACTACTACATTCCTTGGACATCCACAGACAGCTGCGTTATTATTTGGACAGAACAAAGCCTTTCAGAAAATCAGAACAGCTCTTCGTGTCCTATGCTATAGGAGCTCAAGGGAAGCCAATTTCCAAACAGACCATTTCAAAATGGATAGCCCACTGCATACGCTTCTGTTACTCTTTTCATGGTAAAACTGTACCTGCAGGCATCGGATCTCACTCCACAAGGGCAACAGCTACCTCTGCATCTTTCCTCAGAGGAGTTCCTACCAAAGATATTTTGGAAGCAGCCACTTGGAGTTCTGTGCATACCTTCTCCAAGCACTACCACCTACCATTATACTCCAAAACTAGAGCAGGCTTTGCCACTGCAGTCTTCCAGGGCATCCTGGCTCCTCCTAGTTCCACCTAGTGTCTACCACCCCTTTCTTAGCTTTGGGATTCTACCCATCTGTTATGACTGCAGCTGTATGCACGATGAACATAGTACAGTTTTGTACCTACCATAAATGTAGATGTTCGAGTGCTAATACAGCTGCAGTCCAGGTTTCCCTCCCTCCTTCCCCTCTTGGGACAGGCCTATTGGCTAACACCTCCTCATACAACCTGATTGGGGTATTCATTTATGGTGTATTTGCTTGCAACTACTGTATTTTGATTATATGGCATTGCTTTATTACACAAATTTATGTATTGCCTTCCTTCTGGGGGCACCTGACATCTGGGGCAAGAAAAACTGAAAATGGCGTCGGCTGGTTCTTTTATACCCCTGTCACACTGACGTTAGGGAAGAAGCGACGACAACCGACGTCGGACCTAGACTTTGGAATTCGGCCGACCGAGGACCTGCCTGACGGCAGGAGAACCCATCTGTTATGACTGCAGCTGTATTAGCACTCTAACATCTACATTTATGGTAGATACAAAACTGTACTTTCTGGATGGTCACTTTACAATCCATTCTGCCTTAGCTGCAGGAGAACGACTGGATGTGCTCAGTAGATCTCCAGGATACATACTACCATATAAAGATGCACAGAAGCTCCAGGGAGGTTCCTCTGCTTTCAGCTAGAGGCCAATCATCATCATATTTCGAGCTCTAGTTCGAGCTCTACCCTTCGGTCTAACCACAGCCCCCAGGGTGTTCACCAAGATCATGCAGCGGCTCACCTGAGACTTCAGGGGATACAGGTCTTTCCATTCCTGGACGATTGACTCCTTGCTTCTCCCACCAAGTGTCTACTTTCTCAAGCCAGAGACGGTTTCCTGAAACTGTCAGACTTTCTGGGAATTGCAATCAGCCAGCACATCCAAGTCTTCTCTAAACCCATTTCAGGTTTTAGACTACATTGGAGCAGGGATAGATATGTTGCAAACCAAGGTTTTTCCAACTCCAGAGAGAGTTCGAAGCTTACGACTCCATGTGTCCGTAATCTAGGTTCCGTGGCAGCCACCATTACTCTTCTTCCTGTGCTCGTCGGCATATGCAGGTATTACAGTGGACACTAGTGGTCCAATGGTCATTATTAGATCTGCCATTGACTCATCCCATTCATATAAGCAGCGCTTGCAGGAACTCTCTTCTCTGGTGGATACACTCCTCGGAACTAGTCAAGGGACGAACATTTATTGCAGCCCCTCCTCAGGTCACTGTGACCACGGATGCTTCCCAACAGGGGTGGGGGCATTGCTTGGGCAGGACAGTCCAAGGTACGTGGTCCCCAAACGAGACCAAGTTGCATATCAGTGTTCTAGAGATGAAGGCGGTCCTGTTAGTGTTGCAGGCCCTTCATCCCTTTCTTCCTCTGGGAACCATTGCAATTCAGACAGGCATGTCACTGGTGTGGTACATCAGCATCTAGGGAAGAACCAGATTTTACCCCCCTTGTCACGAGGCCATGAGAGTGTAGGAATGGGCGATCTCCACCAGCAGATTTCTGGTAGCAATGCACATTCCGGGTCGATCCAACATACTGGCAGACAAACTGAGCAGGACTATTCTGATGCCTTATGAGTGGCCTCTGAATTCTTCTGTAGTGGAGCAGATCTTCCTCGAGTGCGTTCGGCCTTGCTGCAATCTCTTTGCATCTCTTTCCAACGTGAAGTGCAGTGAGTTCTTCGCTCTTATCCCCCCACAGGGGGAATCCCCCAGGGACGCTCTGGTCCATACTTGGCCTCTCAGTCTTCTCTATGCTTACCCCCCACTACCTCTCGTACCATAATTCCTCCAGGAAGGCTCGCAGGTTGGGGAGCAAAATAATCCTCATTGCCCCATTCTGGCCTCGCCAAGTCTGGTTTCCCTTCCTTTGGTCTCATCTGATAGTTCCTCCATGGATCTTGGATCCGGTACCGGATCTAATCTCACACACTTCGAGGATCCCTCATCCAGACCTGGTCAGTCTGAAGTTTATGGCTTGGCTGCTCCAGTTCCATTGATTGCTAGGACTCCCAGTCTGTCTTCTCCGGAAAAGACTGTTCTGGTTGCAGCTCATAAATTGTCCACCAGAAAACTATACCGTAGTAAATGGAAGCGTTTTTCCATCTGGGCTTGTCAAAGAGATCTGGATCCTTTCACAGCTCCTGTCCCAGTGGTCCTTCAGTTCTTTGCACACATTTTCCAGCAGGGGACTAGCTCATCTACAGTAAAAGTTCAACTGGCTGCCATTTCCAACTTCCATATAGGTGAGAGCATGGCTTCGTTAGCTTCCTGCAGACTTTCTAAAAACCTTTATTAAAGGTACCTTTCTCTTAAGACCCCCAGTTAAAGATCCTACTCCTCCTTGGGATCTTACCCTAGTTTTACAAGCTCTGGTTGCTCCACCTTTTGAGACTGCTACTTCTGTGGATCTAAAATTTTTGTGATAGAAGACAACCTTCCTAGTGGCCATCACATTGGCTAGGAGGGTGTCAGAACTCCAGGCATTATATATCAAACCTCCATATATGATTTTCCATAAGGACAGGGTTTCACTTCATACTAATCCTTCTTTTCTTCCTAAAGTGGCCTCTGAAACTAATATCAATCGGACAATCAGTTTACCCGTTTTCTTTCCAAATTTTCAGAACAGGGGTGAATATAAATTGCATTTATTAGATATACATTGACAGCTACATTTCTGTTTACATAGGACTAAGGCCTTTCACAGGTCTGACCAGTTGTTTGTGTCCTTTTCTACACTCTCTTTTTGGGCAAACCGATCTCCAAGGTAACCATTGCTAGATGGATTTCCCTTTGCATCCTTCAGGTTTACAAAGACAGAGGCGTGTCACCTCCAGGACAGATAAATGCCCATTCTACCAGGTCCATGGCCACGTCAGCGGCCTTTTGGTCTAGGGTGTTTTTGGATAATATTTGTTTGGTGGTTACTTGGTCCTCATCTCACACCTTCATTTCTCACTATAAACTGGACATGATGTCCAGGGGGAGAGCATCCTTTGGCTCCGCGGTGCTCCGGAATATCCTTCCATGAGGGCCACCCAAGAGTTTGGTAGCTGGGGACTCTGTCCCACAGGTTGATGAGCAAATGACGTCAACTTCTTCAGATAAAGAAGTTGTGTACACCATAACGTTCCATCTGAGTAGTTGGACTTCATTTGTCATCAACCGTCCCTCCCTCCTTCTCACGGCCTTCTTATTATATTCTTACTTTGGTAGGAAGGAGAGAGCACTTATGTGGCTCTCCTGTTCTTTATTGTTAGTAAGGTATATCGGATCAGGTTTATGTGTGTGTGGTTCAGCAAACTCGATCTGAGGGAAGGAAGGAGATGGAGAGGTATTATGGGTAAGGGGAGTAGCTTGGAGCTCAGATCAGATGCTGGTGAAGCTGCCATCTCGAATACGATCCGGATCCGAATACCCACAGGTTGATGACAAATGAAGTCCAGCTACTCAGATGGAACTTTATCGTGTGTACATAACTTCTTTTTTCTGATGTCTGGGGTGCATACTGTCATAGTGTAGCAAGGAATTGTTTGTTGTGTTTTTATAATTAATTTCTGTAGTTAAAGTATTCCCAGTCTTCATAACATTAATATCTAAAAAAGTGACTGAAGACTTACTAATGCTACTCAATGCTAGAAGTCTAAACCTCACAATGCACTCTCTCGAGGCACTCCTAAAAATGGAGAACATCGATATCTGTGCAGTAACTGAGACCTGGTTCAAGGCTCCAGAGAGCACCCCTGCAATACCAGGCTACAACTCTTACCACACTTTTTGGCCACCAAACCAGGACCGAAACACTAAAGGTGGAGGAGTGTCAATATTCACCAAGGATATTCACACCACCAGGCTAGTTGGCCAACACAATGTGTCTGAAATTCTCCAAGTGCAACTAACACTAGGTAAGACTGCAATCCATATTGTAGCTTGCTACAAATCCCCCACCATACCCCAAGATTCTCACTACACCTTTCTAAACATACCGGAAAATGTTAAGATAGAACCAAACACCCTAATACTGGGTGATTTTAACTACCCTGCCATTAACTGGGAAAACTACTCATGTCCCAACACCTTTGCGTAGCGGTTCTTGGAATTCATAAATTCCAACGCCCTGGATCAACTAATCCATAGTCCCACCAGGGGCTCCAATATCCTAGACCTGGTCATTACCAACATGGGAAATCATTGCTCCATACCTATGGTCACCCTCTCGTTAGTCAGGTCTGACCATAAGCTAATCACCCTTAACATCCGCATCCCACCCCCACCCCCCAGTAAAGAAACCACCATAAAAAACTTCTCCAAAGCCAACTTCATGCTACTCAGTCAGAAGTGACAAACTTCATGACACCCATGCAGACGGGAACTGAAAGTTCAACTGCTGAATCCTACACTAAGGCACTGTACAAGCACATCCACTCATGCATGAATCGTGCCATCCCAAACAGAACCAAAATGCTGTCATCCAAAAAAAGGAAGCCAATCTGGTGGTCCCCTGCCATAAACAAACTTTACAACAAAAGGAAGAAACTTTTGCAGAAAAGAGGAAAATCCCAGGATGCAAAAAACTCCCTTACTAGCCTCAGTAAGAAACTGAGATGCCTCATAAAATCCTCCAAAGCTAGTTATGAAAATAAAATTGCCAAAGATTCCAAAGACAACCACAAAGCATTCTATAACTATGTCAAGAATCTAAATGGCAATGCTCAGATCTGCTCTGAGCTAAAACAGAATGACATTAAATATACTGATCCGAAGGATATTGCCAATATCCTGGCAGATCGATTCCGTGCCAACTTCACCCCCCTCTCACCCCCTAAATGGCCCATCTCAATACCGGAAGATTGCCAAATTCCAGTAATAACGGCCACACAGGTACAAAACGCACTCTCTAAAGCCAAGAATACAGCATCCATGAGAACAGATGACATCCCGGGCTGTGTACTACATGAACTACAATATGATCTGGCATCTCACCTAAGTGTCATGTTTAATCATAGCCTCACCTCAGGTTTCGTGCCCACTGAGTGGCGCAGAGCTGCAGTTATCCCAATCCACAAGGGGGGATCCACCTTCGATCCCGGGAACTACCGTCCCATCAGTCTGACCAGCCTTATCTGCAAGGCCATGGAGAGTATTATCATGGAACTTGTAAACAAAGACATTGGAAACCTTCAAACACTGGACCCCACCCAGTTTGGGTTTGTGAAGGGCCGATCTTGTCTCCTGAACCTGATTGACTTCTATGAATCAGTCTCCAGAGCCATGGACAAGGGTAAGGTGGTCCACACAGCCTATCTAGACCTTGCCAAGGCCTTTGACACCATCCCCCACTCTGGAATCCTAGATAAACTTACTAAGTTGGGCATTAATCCCTATGTCACCCAATGGGTTGCTAAATGGCTTACTGATAGAACCCACACTGTAAAAGTAGCCGACTCCAAATCCAGCTCCAGACAAGTGACAAGTGGAGTACCTCAGGGTTCAGTCCTGGGACCGCTCTTGTTTGGCGTCTACTTCTCTGAAGTACAGGTCAACACTAAGGGACTCTGGCTAACAAAGTTTGCAGATGACTGCAAACTGGGAGCAATTATTGAATCCCCAAATTATGTGGATACTCTACAAAAGGGCCTTACAGAAACAGATGCTTGGTGCCAGAGCCATGGGCTCAAGCTCAATGCCAAGAAATGTATTGTTATCCCCTTTGGGAAAAAACATGTATCCATGAATTACCATATAGGTGGCAGTACACTAAACACAGAAAGTGTGATAAGAGACTTAGGGACACAGGTGGGCAGTGGTCTCACCTTCGATAACCACATCGCCACAACAGTCAGGAAATCCTTCTATGTGGCACACCTCATCACGAAGGGCTTTTCATCCAGAAAAAAGGAGGTCATTGCCCCACTATACTCATCCCTCATTAGACCCATTATAGAATACAACGCCCCATTTGGTATGTACCTCTCGACATCTGCAACAACTGGAAAGGCCTCAGAAATACCTCACTAAAAGAATCACAGGCCTAAAGCAGATGCCCTACGCTGACCGCCTTAAAAAACTCCAGCTATACTCTGTCGCATATCGTCTACTCAGAGGCGATCTCTGCTTAACATACAAGGCCATGTCAAACCCAGAGCTGTTGGACATGCTACACTTAAAGAAATCCCAATCCCTCAGAGCTACACGCTCCAGGGATCTAAACCTTGTCATCACAGTAAACAAAACATGCTGGAGGGATAGGTTCCTGACCCAGAGACTCCCCAGACTCTGGAATAGATTGCCCATACATGTCAAGCAGAGTGCCTCTTTGGACCTCTTCAAGAGGAACCTTGACGATTGGATGGGAGAAAGGAAATTCACCCCAGGGATCACGTCAGTCGCCCTGCTAGACAGGGGTCCAGGAAAGTAAATAATGTGGGAAGAAATAGCCAGGGAATTGTTATGGCTAGGCTTGTATAGGCCCTAGGGCTGATAGCCTAGTACCAACCTATGAACCAGATGTCCTTCAAGGATGCATCTGCAGTCCTTACAAATGGGTTGTCCTGTCGTCAGGCAGCCCTTCGGTCGGCCGGATTCCAAAGTCTGGGTCTGGCCTCGGCTGGTGTCGCACTTCACCTGACGTCATAGCGGCAGTTATTCGGGTATAAAGGCATCAGCCGACGCCATTTTCCTCAGTCTTTCTTGCCGCGTGGCGCCCGAAGCAGAAGCTGTTCGCAAGTGCCGGTCGGTCAGAACCAGAGATTTCTACTACAAGTACCGAAGACTTCTAAAGCTAAGTACCCGTTGGGGACTCTTTCTTGCCTCAGCCGATGTCAGAAAAAGTGAATAACTGTTTAAATTGTGGGAAACAAATACCTCATAAAGATTTCCACTCTTACTGCTTACCTTGCTTAGGCCCAGACCACGACATAGCAGCTTGTCTAGCCTGTGCTTCTTTCAACCGACGAACGCTTAGACGTCGGTCGGAATTTGCTGAAGAGTTTTTCGGCTCTGCTTTTGCTTACATTATGCCGTCGGATACTCCGACTTCGCAAATTTCTAAAAAACGCAAGGAAAAGGACCGACACTCGCGGTCCGCGGTTTCGGCCAAAACCACGGTTAAGCCAACCGCGAGTGTCTCGGTTTCGGCTGAAACCGAGTCCACGGTTCTTCCTTCGGCCGAAAGCTTGCCTCTTACCGAGGCCTCATCCAGCTTGGCTGAATCTGCTACTGAAATCACACCTGCTCTTGCAGGTTCACAGGATTTATCTGATACTATCCCTTTGGATATTTCTAACCCTGCACGTGGAGCTGCTAGGCCTCCTGCATCCATGTCGTTTAAGGCCTTTGCCAGGACTAAAGCAGCAAAAACTACCAAAACTGTGCCTGCTAAGACCCCCTCTCACAGGCCTAGTTCTAGTTCACAAATGCTTAGTCTAGCAGAGGATCTCATTTCTTTGATCCGGGGATCCCAACCACATCCAGACAGGGCCTCTCACCCACCTCCAGAGAAGAGGACTAGAGTAGAGCCCCCTGAGCCAGTTTCTTCAGATGGCTCCCCTGATGAATCAGATAATTCAAACCCTCCAGAGGGCCCTTTTTCTCCTTATGAGGACTCTGATGCAGAAGAGTCCATTCCTTCTGCCTCTCCTCCTGAGGAATTTTCTTTTGGGGAAACCTTGCATGCTATGAGGGAACAATTTCAATGGCAGGGCCAGGATTTTTCAGACTCTAGGAAAAGGCTTAGAACCTTTTTGCATTTGCCACAGCATAGGCCTTTAGCCATTCCTCCAGTACTTACTGTTGTGGATGATGCTTTTAATGATGCTTGTACTGCTCCTGATTCTCTTCCTCCGGCCCCTGCTAAGCCCGATAGGTACTACAGGGTTCCGGACACACATTATCATTTGTATAAGGCCCCTTTTGCAGATCCCGAAACTATCTCCCAGTTACCCAAGGCTGTAGCAGCTACCAAAAACCCCCTCCCCTCTGAAAGGGAATCTAGGGCCTTAGAGAGATGGGGTAAGAAAGTTTACACTTCTGTTACTCTTTCAGCTAGGGCCTTGAACTGTCAATTCCACATGATTCAGTATCAGGAATTTATGTTAGAACAGTTAACTAAAAAACTGTCCTCGGATGAACCATTAGACAAAAAGTCTGTACAGGAAATGGTACATAACATTCAGCAGGTCAGTAATCATTCCTTAAAATGCGGCTATGATGCACTGGAGGCTTCCTTTAGATCAGCCATGACTGGCACAGTGATCAGAAGACATGCATGGTTAAAAGAGCAGTCCTTACCAGACCATGTTAAATCAAAGCTCCTAGATGCTCCCATGGATAAGCTCAATTTGTTTGGCTCCCCTGCACAGCAGGTGCTGAAGAAGGTGGAAGAGAAAGCAAAATCTGTACAGACAGTCAAGGATATCTTGCAGGTCCAGCCACCAAGGTTTAGCAGGAACTGGCCTTACAAGAATTGGTCCTTTCCAGACACCTCCAGACCTCCGAGAGGCAGGAATAGACGCTCAAGAGGCAGGGGACAATCCAGAGGTGCCTACAGGGGACGTCAGTGGCAGGCTAACAACCAGCGAGGTACAGCCACAGATCCAGCCACCACCACTTCCACAGGACAATCACAGTGACTTGGCTCTGGCACCGCCTACCAGGGAACAACTAGAGGCACCCTTAGGCGGGAAGCTAGCCTTATTTTCAGTAAACTGGCATTACATCACAGGAGACAAATGGATTTTACAGACAATAGACCAGGGTTACAGGTTTCACTTCCATACTCTACCAAGGAAGAGAGGAATGCCAAACCTACCTCCAAATCAGAAGACAGAAGCTCTAGAACAAATAACTCACTTACTAAGGATGAGAGCTGTAGAAAGGGTACCATCTATGGAACAAGGGCAAGGATTTTACTCCAGACTCTTCCTGGTACCAAGAAAAGAAAACCAATGGAGACCTATTCTCGACCTGTCTGCTTTAAACACATACCTCATTGTTCCAAAATTCAAAATGCTGACCCTACAGCAGCTTCTTCCCATGCTGGGCAAGGAGTCTTGGCTGGTAACTCTAGATCTCAAGGAGGCATACCTGCACGTCCCCATACGACCAAATTGCAGAAGATACCTCAGATTTCTTGCAGGATCAGAGCATTATCAATTCTCAGCATTGCCCTTTGGCTTATCTACTGCGCCCAGAGTATTCACGAAATGCCTGGCATCAGTAATTGCTCATTGCAGGCTTCAGGGAATTCAAATTTACCCTTGCCTGGACGACTGCCTGTTACAAGCGGACAACAAAAACAAATTAACAAGAGATTTGCAAAGGGTCATTCATCTACTACAAGCCCTGGGATACACAGTCAATATAAAAAAGTCAAGGCTGATACCATCCAAAAGGATAACCTTCTTGGGTGCAGATCTGGACACAACAAAACAAATGGCATTCCTGACAGTAGAAAAACAGGAGCAACTCCCTTTCTACTTCATGGCATTAACAAAGCAGAACCAGCTAACAGCAAGAAAAGTCCTGCAAGCTCTCGGTTACATGGCATCCTGCATAATATTGATTCCACATGCCAGACTACATATGAGAAAGTTACAGTGGTACCTAAGGAATTTATGGTCTCAGCACAAGCACAGCCTAGAAACCCAAATTCCAATAATTCCATGCCTGAAGCAAGAATTCCAATGGTGGGCTCAGGCCTGTCAATCAAACAAGGGACTGCCCTTCCACAGCACTCAACCAAGCCTGACCATCACAACGGACGCCTCAGACCTCGGTTGGGGGGCACACATGCTGGACAAGTGCATACAAGGCTTATGGAATCAAGACCAGCTGCACCTGCACATAAATCAAAAGGAAATGCTGGCAGTAAAACCGGCAATTCAGGCATTCAGACCATTTCTTCGACAGGGTCAACTGCTGATAAGGACGGACAACACCACAGTTATGTGGTACATCAACAAACAGGGAGGCACACATTCATACCCTCTATGCCGGATGGCAATGGACCTCTGGAATGTGGCACTGAGCTTCAACATTCAGTTACAAGCAATTTTTGTGCCAGGAAAAGAAAATATACTAGCAGACATCCTAAGCAGAACTACCACGGATGCCCACGAATGGATGCTGCATCCGGTCATCTTCAAAACCATTACAGGGAAATGGGGACTACCAGAAATAGACTTATTTGCATCCCCACACAATCACCAACTGAAAAAATTCTGCACAAGGACGTACCACCCACTTGCTTGGAAAGTGGACTCCTATCTTTCAGTTGGAAAAACCTGACAGCATATGCATTCCCACCTCTTCCTTTGATGCACAAGGTGCTATTGAAGATCAAAGAAGACCACCCAAGGATCATCCTGATAGCTCCAGACTGGCCAAGGCAACATTGGTACCCATTACTGAGGAGTATGTCTCGGGAACAAATATGGCCTCTGCCCCTAGTTCCCTTGCTGTTAACACAAAACAACTTCAAAACCCTGCATCCAAACCTGAAAACACTGCAGCTGGCTGCCTGGAACATTGCATAAGACCAAATAACCCAGATTTATCTCAAAGGGTTAAAGACATTATCTTGGAGGCTCGCAGACCCTCAACAAGAAAAAATTATTCAGCAAAATGGAAAAGATATCTCATTTGGAGTACTGCAAAAGGAGAGAATGTGTCACTGGTAAACATAGCTAACATCCTGGAATACTTGGCAGAGCTCTTCCACAACGGCCTGTCCTATTCTTCCATTAAGATTCATGCATCAGCTATTTCAGCAGAATACAACTTGGATCCTCCACTCTTCTCACATCCTCTGCTCAGGCAGTTTCTGAGAGGAATTAAAAATGTAAAACCACCTAGGAAGCCACCATTGCCAGCATGGGACTTGAACTTTGTGCTAGAAAAATTGACACTCCCTCCTTTCGAGCCAGCAGCAACAGCAGAATTACAGTACTTATCATGGAAAACTGCTTTCCTGCTTGCAATCACTTCAGCAAGAAGGGTATCTGAGCTACAGGCGTTAATGGCAGTACAGCCCTTCCTGATCTTCCATCAAGATAGAGTGTCCATGAGTAGTAATCCTACTTTTATGCCAAAGGTGGTCTCCAGGGTATCTTTAAATCAAGCTATCCACCTGCCTACATTCTTCCCCAACCCACAGAACAGGGGAGAAAGACTGTTGCATACCTTGGATGTACATAGACAATTACGTTACTACCTGGACAGGACCAAGAGCAATAGAAAGACTGACCAGCTACTGGTAGCATATGCGACAGGAATGGAAGGAAAAGCAATTTCAAAACAGACCGTCTCTAAGTGGATAGGAAATTGCATTAGATTTTGTTACTCCTACCATGGGAAGAAAACTCCAGAAAACATCAGGCCTCACTCTACAAGGGCTACAGCCACTACCACAGCTTTCTTATGAGGAGTGGCTACCAAAGACATTTTAGAGGCTGCTACTTGGAGCTCCGTGCATACATTTGCCAAGCATTATAATTTACCTTTATACTCCAGATCCCGAGCAGGTTTTGCCACTGCTGTTTTGCAAGGGATCTTAACTACACCATAGTCTATTTTCTCCTCCTCCCCCAGTTTGGCTATGGTATTCCACCCATTTGTAAGGACTGCAGATGCATCCTTGAAGGACATAGTACAGTTTTGTACCTACCATAAATGTAGATGTCCGATAGGCATGCATCTGCAGTCAGGATTACCCACCCTCCTTCCCCTCTGTGGTACTCCTAGGGTATTTGCCCATCTTGTAGCTAGCTGGGGGAATCTATTATGGTGTATTTATTTGTATATATGTACATACATGCTTATTTTTTGTTTGCTCTCTACTATTTGGAACCATTTGCATTTATCCAAATTTAGCCTTCCTAGAGGGCACCTGGCATCTAGGGCAAGAAACACTGAGGAAAATGGCGTCGGCTGATGCCTTTATACCCGAATAACTGCCACTATGACGTCGGGTGAAGTGCGACACCAGCCGAGGCCAGACCCAGACTTTGGAATCCGGCCGACCGAAGGGCTGCCTGACGACAGGACAACCCATTTGTAAGGACTGCAGATGCATGCCTATCGGACATCTACATTTATGGTAGGTACAAAACTGTACTTTCCTCATTCTTCCCCATCTCTTTTAGAAAAAAAATCCAAGTCTGCTTTGTTGCCCCCAATCAAAAATATTGTCAGTAAAATGCTCATAAAACTTAACTGCTAAAAATTCACTTCTATTGTATAAATGATTTTTCTCCCAGTAAGCTATAATTAATTGGCAAATTTGGGAGCCGTGGTAACACCTCATGTCCTTCCATTTCACTGCTGAAATTTTCATAATGTGAGGGATGTCCTATTCCAGTGTTGCAGTATTCTACATGTGGGTTTACTCCTCTTCATTCGCATACGTCCGGCCAGTATGCAAAAGTTTTCAGTCCCTATGTGGTGCATAGGACGTCTGACGTGGGTGTAGAATCGTGGGTCATAAAAGTGATGCCCGCATGTGCCAGCCCTCAGAACTTCTCAGCTGCCAGTCGTATGCCAGGTGTTCGGCTCTCACTGTTGTCGCATTCGAGAAATCAGATAAGTACCCTGTTGGGGAACCTTTCAGTCCTATTATTTATTATATTGCCTGTTCATGACATCCAGAAAAGGCAAGTGCAAGTGCTGCCGGCAAATTCCTCATAAGGACGCACACGACCAGTGCCTTTTCTGCTTCAGTCAATCACGCAACCACAAGGTCTGCTCTATTTGCCAGGCGTTTGTGCCCAAAGCCTTGCATAGTCATTTGCATGCGCTCAACTTGTACCGAGAATCATAGGTTAAAGCAGATTACGTTGGGGATGGAGGCTTCATCAGACGTATCTTCTGAACTGACGAGAAAGAAGGCCAAGACCATATGGCCTACCACTACCACTGCAGCTCTTCTCCTGATCCTCAGCCTGTGGCTGATGTGGGCCTGGTAGAGGAATCTGGTTCCACTGTTTCGGATATAGCGGGTACCTCCATAGAAGGCACACAATCCTGGGAAGACAGCACGTCCCTAGAGGCTTTACCGACATTGGGCTCTGCCGGGGGGGGGGGGGTCCAGCAATTTTCGTGGGTCCGTCGGATCCCTCTGGTCCTTTGCAGTTTACAGAATCTAGGCCTTCTCCCCTTTAGACGCCAGCGAGGCCCCTTAAGGAGAAAGAAAAGAGAAAGCACCTATCTTCCACTTATGAAAGGATGCCTGACTGGCAGGCTTAGAGTCGAAGCTTATTCAATGCCTTTATGGCCCTACGGCTGTCTTCTGCAGGGAGTGATGGCATCCCTCCTCCACTGTTGAGCCCTAAGCCTCAACCCATAGACCCTACTATTAGGGAAGTGGAAGAGCTATCTGATTCTTCCTCTGAAGAATCACTATCATGTTCATCCCAAATCTGTTCCCCCTTGGGGTATGGATCCCCAGAGGAGGAATCTGTCGATTCTGGCTCCCCAGCTGAGGATCTAACTTTTTCAGAAATCATCTCTAAGATGAAAGACTATTTCAAGTGGGAATCCTCTGGAAATGACTGAGGTCCAAAAAAGGTATGACCTCATTCAGATGGATTCCCCAAGCCCATCTGCCATACCTCCAGTCTTGCCTGTCTTCCTGGTTGCCTTCTCAGCATTCTTAAACCCAGAGTGTCAACCTCCTGTCCCTTGCAGGCCGGATAGACTTTATAAAGTTCCTGACACTGCCAAGCACCTCCTTCAGTGCTCTTCTGCAGATCCAGCCACTATATCCATCTCTACAGGCAGGGCTTCTAAGCTCATACCCTCAACCACCATACTCCCTGCTGACAAAGACAGCAAAACTATGGCACGTCTGGGTAAGACAATTTACACCTCTGCTGCCTTTCTTTTAGAGCCACAAATTACCAAACTCACATGGCTAAGTACGCTTTGTCCCTCTTGGAAAAAAACACCAAGAAACTGGCAGATATTCCAGGCTGTGCTGCCAAAGCTTCACTGACTTCCCTACTGGGCCTTACCTCCCAGGTTACCCAGGCAGTCAATCAAGTGCAGTTATAATGCTGCAGAAGCCTCAGCTAGGTTTGCAGCATCAGTATCTGTATTAAGGAGATATTCATGATTACGCTTACAACCATTTCTTGAGGACTTTAAGTCAAAGCTTATTGATGCCCCCAGGACTATACAGCATTTTTTGGAGCTAAAGTGGCTGACCACTTTAAGTCACTTCAGCAGAAAGGGAAAGAAATGCAGGACCTAAAACACCTGCTGGTTTCCTCAATACCAAAGTTTCAAAGAAACTACCCAGCAAGAACTCGGTTCATAAGTAAGTACTCCCGTTCTGCTGCTTCCGCAAGGCATAGCCTACAAGGAAACAACCCCTTCCAGCTAAAGCTTCTCCCTCCTCTAGCCAGCGGCATCCCTTTCAAGATAGGGCAGGTAGCATTTGACTACCTGCCAACTTTGCCTCTTCCACCCGCTTCCACTATACCTTTGTCAGTTTATATATCTCACTGCCTCCCTGTGTGGATTCGTATCACATCAGACAAATTGGGCATGACAATCCTTCAGAAAGGTTATTTCATGTCCTGGCTCAACCCACCAAAAAGAATAGGCATCCCACAACCTCCACAACAGCTGTACCTCCTGCAACTTGGCAAGCTCTGCTGGCTCAGAGTACCATCGAACAAGTGCCTACAGCAGGAAAAAGGAAGAGGTTTCTACTCCAGACTTTTTCTAGTCCCCAGAAAGGACGGACCTTGGAGGCCTATTTTAGACCTGTCCCATCTCAGTTTATTTCTACAGGTCCCAGTCTTCAAGATGTTGATTCTTCCTAACCTTTTCCCCCTCGTCCTCCCCCAAGGGTTAATGGCTACCTTAGATATAAAGGATGCTTACCTTCACATCCCCATAAGACCCACATACAGGACATACCTGAGGTTCTTGGTGGGCCATTCTCACTTTCAATTCTCTGCCTTGCCCTTTGGGCTTTCTACTGCACCCAGGGTTTTCACCAGATGCTTGGCTCCAGTGATTGCTTATTGCAGGACAAAGGGAATACACATATTCCCTTACTTGGACGAACTGCTAATTCAGGCAGGCAACAAAAAGACTTTCCTCCTATACATTTATTTTGTAGTGTCCCTCTTACATTCTCTGGGATTCCAGATAAATTCCCCAAAATCCCACCTGGAGCCCACTCGAGACATTTTCTTCCTCGGATGCAGAATTCGCACAGACCTCATGAAAGCCCCCCCCCCCCCCCCCAAAAGGTGGAAACCTTGACAGAACATCTGCTTCTAGTCCTCCAACACACAGAATTGACAGTAAGGCAGTACCTCAGGCTCCTGGGCTACATGCTACCACTTGCAAGACTACCTATGAGAAAGCTACAGTGGTATCTCCAGTCAGTCTGGACCCAAGACTCCCACCCTCTGGAGTACAGGATCCCCCTTCTTCCCTGCCTCAAACTAGAAATCCAGTGGTGGCTGGCACAAGTGACCCTCAACCCAGGTCTTCCCCTCAAACCACCCCTACTCACACAGGTTATGCATACAGATGCCTCAGACTTAGGCTGGGGATCAACTCTGGGCCATCAAAAAGTGCAGGGCCTGTGGCCAGAGCCACACAAATGAGAACACATCAGTCATCGAGAGATGAGGGCAATTATTCTGGCTTTTCAAGCCTTCCTACCCTATCTCCAACAGTGTCCCTTGAAGTTCTTCACAGACAACACCACGGTTCTGTGGTATCTCAACAAACAGGGAGGGACCAAGTCATACCTCCTTTGCAGACTAGCTCTTCTAGTATGGAAACTGGCCACCTCACAAGGAGTGACTCTGCAAGAGTTTTACATTCCCTCTCTTCTCAACTCCCAGGCAGATTATCTCAGCAGAACCATCACAAACGACCACGAATGGATGCTTCACAGGGATGTCTTCCTGGATTTGGTCCACCGGTGGGGTATTCCTCAAATAGACCTGTTTGCCTCCTCCATCAACAGGCAACTTCCTGTTTTTTTGCACCAGGATACCAGACCCACAGGCATTGGCAACAGATGCCTTTTCAATTTCATGGAGGGAAAGTTTCTATATGCATTCCCCCCTTCCCACTAATTCAGAAGGTCTTGCTGAAAATTCAGCAGGACAGGCCAAAAATCTTGTTTGTGATCCCGTACTGGCCAAGACAGCACTGGTTTCCCCCTACTTCTACAACTGTCCAAGAGCAATCACCACAAATTATCCCTCAGAGTGGACCTTTTCACACAGCACAAGGGATCCCAGATACACCCATAGTGGCAGCTACTTCACCTCACCCTGTGGCTGATAGGATTCTGAACCCTTTCAGACACCTTTATGATGAGAACGTGCTAAATGTCCTGCAGGAGGCCAGGAAACCAAGTACCAGAAAATCTTATCTTTCTAAGTGGAAAAGGTTCACTATATGGTGTCACAGTAGACTGTTGGACCCACTTGTGAGCGAGACTCCTTTAGTGTGCTGTCTTACCTGTGTGAGCTACTGCAGTCGGGCTTGGCTTATTCTTCCATTAAAGCTCACTTGTATGCAATTTCAGCTTGCCTTCCTCTGGACCCCCTTTGGCATCCAGACTCCCTGCTAAACTTTTTCTGAAAGGGTACTCCACCTCAGAGTTCCCAGAAAACCATCCCCTCCACCATGGGACTTTAACTGTGTTTTTGAAAAGCTTACACTTCTTCCATTTGAGCCAGCAGACAAAGCCTCTCAAACATTGTTCATGGAAAATTGTACTACTTGTGGCCTTAATATCAGCCAGAAGGGTGTTAGAGCTGCAAGCCCTTATGGCCATTCAACCCTTCCTAGTTTTCCACAATGACAGGGTTACTCCTAGAACTAACCCTTCCTTCATGCCCAAGGTGGTGAATGACCTGTCCCCGAATCAGGCCATCCATCTACCTACCTTTTTTTCTAACCCACAGGGGGATAGTGAGAGTGTATGTCACTCCCTAGATGTTCATAGACAACTCAAGTTTTATCTGCATAAAACCAGGTCTTTCAGACAGGCGGACTAACTTTTTGGCTCCTTTCATCCCAGACCCTTGGAAAAGGCAGTAACATTACAGACCATCTCAATACGGATTTCCAAAGCCATCACCTTTTGCTAGCAATACCTTAGAAAATCTTTGCAAGGCACTGTCAAGGCACACTCCACCAGGGCTATGGCCTCCTCAGGAGCCTTCTTCAAAGGCCTGGATACCTCTTCTATTCTGGAAGCAGCCACTTGGTCATCAGTACATACCTTCACCAAGCATTACAAACTAGACCACAATTCTAGAGCCAGGGCGGGGTTTGCTAGTACTATCCTTAACGGATTCCTGGAAACAGCTTCTAGACCTCCTCCCCACTCACAGTTAGCTTTGGCACTCACCTATATGTAGAATACTGAAATATTGGAATAGAAGGACATAGAAAAGTTGTGTAAAATCCACCATAACCATAGATGTCCTTCTCTTCCATGTTGCAGTATTCTTTCCCACCCTCCTTCCCTTCCTCTTAAATTGCATTTCCCTTTCTGGATGTCTCAGGACTAGTATTGCCATTCCTAGGAGTGACCCCAGCTGGGGCTTTCAGGTCTGACAGCTGGTGCGTGCGGACGTCACTTTTATGGCCTCCATTTCTACAGCCATGTCAGACGTACTACGCACCACATAGGGACAAAAAACTTTTGCATACTGGCCAGACGTACACAAAGCGAGGGGAGTAAACCCACATGTAGAACACTGCAACATGGAAGAGAAGGACATCTATGGTTATCATAAGATTTTGCATAACTTTTCTATCCTCTGCCAAAGGTGGCCCAACGTCCAGCCAGTATACCAAAGCCTTTAGGTTGCCTTAAGGTATGCTGTATGTCACACGCATGTAGGACATAAGGTGAAGCCTGGACTACCATCCTCAGAACCTCTTTGCATCAGTCCGAACGTCATCTCTGATCATCGGTCTAATTGCCCAAGTCATTGCTGGTGTACGTAGCCAGTCAGATAAGTGCCCTATTGGGATTTTTTGCTTGTCTTTTATTGCTGTTGTTTTGGTGTGGGGTTTCAATTCATCTAGGAATAGTAAATGCCAGTGTGGGAGACAGATTCTTCCCATCATGAGCAGTGCTTGTTTTGTTTAGGGGCCTGTCAGGATCATACATCCTGCAATGTTTGTCAGGTCTTCATGACAAAGACCATGCACAATCGTCTTTCATCCCTCACTATTTATTTAGAAATCTTATCAAACTTTTAGTGAAAGATGCAATGGAGGGTCCTTCCCAGCCTGAGGGTCAGCTGTCTTCAAAGAAGACCAAAAGTAATAGGTCGGATTGTTCAGCTGTGCCTCCTGCATTTGGATGTCTCTGTCAAGGCTAATGAAAGCCCAGAGGTTCGCCCAGATGTTCATCGTGTTTCACTGTTGCAGTCATCACTGTAGGGTTCTTCCTGCCGGCAGGCAGCCCTCGGTCGGCCAGAATCCCAAAGTCTGGGTCCGGTGTCAGCTGTGTACTCACCCTCTCTGACGTCAGAGCGCCAGGGGTACAAAGCTCCCAGCTGACGCCATGTTCTCCAGTCTTTCTTGCCGCGCAGTGGAAGCAGTTCGCAAGTGCCGGTCGGCTGACTCCTGTTATTTTTGCTGCTTCATACCGAAGACATTCTTCATTTCAAAGCTAAGTACCCCGCTGGGGAAACTTTTTTCTTGCTCCAGACCGATGTCAGAAAAAGTTAATTGTATTTCATGTGGGAAGCAAATACCTCATAAGGATTTTCACTCTTACTGTATTCCTTGTCTAGGCCGTGACCACGACGTAGCTAGTTGTCGGTTTTGTACTAGATTTAATCAACATACTATTAAACGGAGATACGATTTTGCCTTTCATTACTTTGGGAGGTGATTTAATTATAACATGTCGTCGGACACGTTTCCGACTACCGGAGTTCATAAAAGGTGCGAGGATAAGGATAGGCCTCCGAGGTCCAAATCAGACTACAGTTTACAATCAGAGCCAGCTGCTGGTTCGGTCGTAGTCAGTGAGGTGCTTTCGCAGCCCCTGTCGTAGGCCATTGCAGAACCGCTTGCCGAAATGGACTCCCACGAGGAGCCAACTAGGTCTTCGAATACTCCAGGTGCAGGACCTTCGGATAATGCTCCCTCGGATGGGTCCAGAGCCGCTGTGCAGGTACCGGCTTCCAAGGGGGTTTTCAGGCCTATGCAGCTTCAGGTAAAGGCAAAGACAAAGGCAAAGACTCTTTCTAAAACAAAGACCCAAGCCCAGGCCTCCTCTGATCCGGGACCTAAATCTCAAAAACAAATGCTTAAAATGGCGGACTTGCTAACTATGATTAGGGGTTCACATCCCCCTCCTGACAAAAGGCCAAGACAATGGATTATGAATCCTCTGATCAGGCATCTATCTCTTAAGTGTCTTCCTCTGAACAGGATTATACTTTCCCTCCTTATGAGGATTCTGATGCTGAAGAATCCATTCCTTCAGCTTCTCTTCCTGAGGATTATTCTTTTGGGGAAACTTTAGATGACATGAGGGAACATTTTCACTGGGAAGGACAGGAGTACTCTGAATCTAAGAGAAGGCTTAGGGATTTCCTTCTTCCCCAACACAGACCCCTGGCTATTCCTCCTATTTTGGATATTGTGGATGATGTCTTTTCTGAGTCTAATTTAACTCCTGACTCCTTTCCTCCGGCTCCTGCTAAGCCTGATAGATATTACAGAGTCCCTGATTCCCACCAGTTTCTTTATAAAAATCCTACTGCTGATCCAGAAACCATTTCTCAGGGTCCTAAGGGTGTTAAGGCCGCCACTGCTAAGAACCCTATTCCGTCAGATAAGGATTCTAGAGCTTTGGAGAGATGGGACAAAAAAGTGTACACTTCTGCTACTTTATCTATTGGGGCTTTAAATTGTCAATTTCATATGTTGAAATATCAGCAATACCTTTTGTCTGTTATGAAACAAAACTGGTACCATTTCTGCATGTGCAGACAATAAGGAATTACATGATTTGATGCATGCTACTGAGCAGGTGGGAAAACATACCTTACACTGGTTTTGATGCTTTGGAGGCCTCTTGCAGGGCGGCTGCCACTGGCACGGTCATTAGAAGGCATGCTTGGTTAAATGAACAAAATTTGCCTGATCAAGTGAAAGCAAAGTTACTGGATGCTCGTGTTCAACATAATGTTTTGTTTGGGTCTAAGGCTGAAGAGGTTATAAAGAAAATGGAGGATAAGGCAAAATCCATGCAAACGGTTAAGGATTTCTTACAAGTTCAGCCTCCTAGATTTAGCAGAAATTGGCCAGCTAAAAATTGGTCCTTTCCCAGCTCGGACAGGCCTCAGAGGGGTAGATATAGGCTCCCCAGAGGGAGGGCCCAAGCACAGACCTCTTATAGACCTAGACAGTGGAGTGCTTCCACCCCCAGGGGTGGAGAAGATAGGTCTCAACCTTACAGGAAACAGGCTCAATACCCTGCATGGCTCCAGGAACCTCTCTCCTGGAAGCTCCTCTGGGAGGAAAACTCTCTTTTTCACCAAAATTGGACTTGCATAACCCAAGACAAGTGGGTTCTGGATGTAGTTAAGAGGTTACAAATTCCACTTTCACACCTTACCAAAACCAAACGGATGGCCAGATCTATCTAAAACTCAATGGGCAGAGGCATTAAAACAGGTGAGGTCCCTCATGGCTATGAGGGCCATAGAACTGGTTCCAAATTCAGAGACGGGACAAGGCTTTTCTTCAAGACTCTTTCTAGTTCCCAGAAAGCAAAATACTTGGAAGACCCATCCTGGATCTGTCGGTCTTAAATACTTTCCTGGAGATACCAAAGTTCAAGATGCTTACTCTGCAGCAGCTCCTGCCAATGTTGAGCAAAAATGCATGGATGGTGACATTGGATTTAAAGGAGGCTTACCTACACATTCCTATCAGACAGGAGTGCAGAAGATACCTCAGGTTCAAGGCAGGCTCGAAACATTACCAATTCTCTGCGCTGCCCTTTGGCTTGTCTACTGCGCCCTGGGTCTTTACCAAGTGCCTGGCACCAGTAGTGGCTTACTGCAGACTCAAGGGAATTCAAATTTACACTTATCTGGACAACTGCCTTATTCAAGCAGAGACAGCAAGGACATTTTACTCCAGCACCTGGAATTTGTTCAGAATCTACTCAAGTACCTGGGATTCACTGTGAACGTAAAAAAAGTCAAATTTGACACCCACTCAACAGATAACTTTCTTGGGTCCTCTTTTAAACACAACAACCCAGATGCCATTCCTGACATCAGAAAAACAACTACACCTGGCTTCAACTTTCAAAAGCCTGGCGTTAATGTCTTGGCTAACTGCAAGGAAATTCCTGCAGGCTTTGGGTTACATGGCTTCCTGCATCCTACTCATACCATATGCAAGACTGCATATGAAGAAGATACAATGGTACCTAAAAAGCGTATGGTCCCAGCATTGTCACAGTCTGAAAACAGTGATTGCTGTCTTGCCTTGCCTGCAAAAGGAATTCCATTGGTGGGTCATGGCATGTCTTCAAAACAAAGGGAAAGCCTTCAGTTTACCTCCAGCCTACCAAGTGATAACCACGGATGCCTCGGATTATGCATGGGGAGCGCACTTGCAGGGGAAAGGCCTGCAAGGTTTTTGGACAGAGGATCAGAAGCATCTGCATATCAATTTAAAAGAGATGTTAGCTGTGCGGAATGCCCTCTTGGCTTTCAGGGATCTTTTACAGCCAGGGCAGCTACTGATACGGACAGACAACACCACAGTTATGTGGTACATAAACAAGCAAGGGGGTTCACACTCCTACCCCCTTTGCAGACTAGCCATGACTCTATGGTACACATCACTAGCTTGCAAAGTGGACCTACAAGCTCAATTCCGGCCAGGGAAACAAAACACTCTGGCAGACAGCCTGAGCAGGAACCTGTCAGACCCACACGAGTGGATGCTAGACACCCAAATATTCAAGATGATTACAGAAGCCTGGGGCTGCCCGGACATAGATCTATTTGCATCTCCCCACAACTACCAGTTACAGACTTTTTGCACAAGGACATATCACAAGCTAGCATGGAAAGTGGGTGCTCTCTCATTCAGTTGGAGGAACCTCTCTGGGTATGCCTTTCCACCACTACCTCTTCTACCAAGGGTGTTATTAAAAATAAAACGGGACAAACCAAAGCTGATCTTACTAGCCCCAAATTGGCCTCGACAATTTTGGTACTCAACACTGATAAATCTATCCCAGGAACCTCCTTGGATTCTACCTCATATTTCAAATCTTTTGTCTCAACATCAGGGCCAGGTCCTGCACTCTCATATCAAAACTCTCAGCCTGGCAGCCTGGCGTATTCAGGGTCTATGATTAATCCTACCCTTTCCAAACAGGTCATGGATGTTATCTTAGCAGCCAGAAGGCCTAGCACTAGGTATTCTTATGAAGGTAAATGGAAGAGATTTTGCACCTGGATGCATGCTCAGGAATCAGATCCTCACATTCCAAATATTCCATTGATTCTACATTACATAACAGATATGTTGCATAAGGGTTTATCTTTTTCCTCCATAAAAATACATGCCTCAGCTATCTCTGCACATTATAATACAGATCCTCCAATTTTTTCACATCCACTTCTGAAACAATATCTCAGAGGAGCAAAGAATTTAAGGCCCCCTAGGACACCACCCATTCCTGCCTGGGACCTCAATTATGTCCTGGAAAAACTTACTCTGCCTCCTTTTGAGCCTGCTGCCACATCTGATATGAAGTATTTATCATGGAAGACTGTTATCCTAATGGCTTTAACTTCAGCCAGGAGAGTCTCGGAGTTACAAGCGCTCATGGCTGTGGAACCTTACATTATTTTTCATCAAGACAGGGTTTCTTTGAGGACTAATCCTACTTTCATGCCTAAAGTGGTTTTAAACCAAACTATTCACCTGCCGACTTTTTTCCCTAATCCACAAAATAAGGGGGAGAGGATCTTGCATTCTTTGGAAGTGCACAGGCAGCTTCGCTTTTACCTGGACAGAACCAAGGATATCAGGAAAACAGAACAACTGTTTGTTTCTTATGCAGCAAATTCCCAAGGCAAAGCTATTTCAAAACAGACCATTTCTAAATGAATTGCTCATGGAATCCGATTTTATTACTCTCATCATGGAAACAAATCCCAGGAAAAATTAGGACTCACTCTACCAGAGCTGCTGCTACTTCAGCTGCCTTTCTCAGGGGAGTACCTACCAAAGATATTTTGGAAGTTGCAACTTGGAGTTCAGTGCATACTTTCTCTAAGCACTGTAATCTCCCTCTTTATTCTAAGTCTAGGGCAGGCTTTGCTTCTGCAGTTTTGCAAGGCCTTCTAGCCGCCCCTTCTACTCAATAACCACTACCCCCCTTTATCTCAGCTTTGGGATTCAACCCTACAGTGATGACTGCAACAGTGAAACACGATGAACATAGTACAGTTGTGTACACTTGCCATAAATGTAGATGTCCGAGTGTCTTCACTGTTGCAGTCTGGGTTACCCACCCTCCTGTCCCCTCTTATACTTTTATTGGTGTGGTTCCCTACTTCACCCTTCATCTGAGGTGTATTTGCTACAGGGTATGGGGTTTGTTGTATGTTACATTTTTGTTTTACTTTTAGCCTTCACTTTTGGGCACCTGACATCTGGGGCAAGAAAAACTGGAGAACATTGCGTCAGCTGGGAGCTTTGTTCCCCTGGCACTCTGACGTCAGGGAGGGTGAGTACACAGCCGACGCCGGACCCAGACTTTGGGATTCTGGCCGATCGAGGGCTGCCTGCTGGCAGGAAGAACCCTACAGTGATGACTGCAACAGTGAAGACACTCTGACATCTACATTTATGGTAAGTGTACACAACTGTACTTTCTTGGGTTGGATTCCTCTGCCATGACTGTTTCGGAGGCCGGCATGGATCCGGCTGCTTGCATGTTCTCCGAGGCCTTGCAGACATGCATTTTGGCTGTACAGGGGGAACCACAGCTGATTATCACCGAAGGGCCTAGGGGGTGTTCCTCAAGATTCTGGTGAAGCATGAATTCTCGACTACAGTTATTGAGTGTAGACCCGACATCGGAGCTGTCTACGTTTCATAAGGCGGACATCCACTTAAAAAAAGAAGCAAAAGACTAAACATGTTTCTTCTGCACGCAAAGACCCTCAAAGTGAATGGCAGAATTTTACAAAGGGCTTATTTAATGCCATTATGGTTTTGCAGCCTCCATAGGGGGGTGTCTGTTCCGGCTCCTCCTTGGTCATCTTCCCCGCGCAAGAGATCTAGGGATCTTGTTCCCCTTGAAGAGGAGGATTTGGATTAGGAATCCTTGGCATATTCTACCTAGATTCATTCCCCTCTGGAGTATGGTTCTAAGGAAGAGGAGTTTACCAGTCCTGAATCTCCTGTTGAGGAGATTTTTTTAGGGATAATATTGCTAGGAAGATGGAGTTCTTTATATGGGATTGTTCCCAGGTGTCTGAAGTGCAAAGGAGATTATATGAGCTCTGTCAAATGGGGTCTCCTAGACCCTCTGCTATTCCTCTTGTTTTGGCTGATTTACTGGATGCTTTTTTTTCTGCTTCTCAGCCCCCTGCTCCTAAGAAACCAGATCAGTTTTATAAAGTGCCTGATGATTGTAAATTCCTTTACAAATATCCATCTGCTGACCCTTCGCTGGTCTCTGGCATCTGATAAGCCTTCTAAATTACTGCCCTCCACTAAGCTTCTTCCTTCTGATAAGGACAGCAGGACTATGGAAAGACTGGGTAAGAAGATTTATATTTCAGCCATGCTAGCCTTTTGAGCTATTAATTATCAGACTCGTATGACCAGATATGATGTTTCACTGTTGCAGTCATCACCTGTGGATTATCCCTGCTGTGGTAGCCCTCGGCCAGCCCGAATACCAGAGTCAGTGTTTTTTTGCATCAGCTGCAGTCACCTGTAGTCTGACGTCAAGTCTTCAGTGCTATAAAGCAAGGCAGCTGACATCATTACATCAGTCTTTCTTGCCGTGGAGCCCGTAACAGAAGCAGTTGGCACGAGTGCCAGTCGGCCACTACCAGAAGTTTAATTTCAGCTGAAAACATCTAAAGCTAAGTACCCCGTTGGGGGATCCTTTTTTCTTGCACTAACCGATGTCTGAAAAAGTTAATTGTCTCGCCTGTGGAAAGCAGATCTCACACTGAGACTTTCATTCTTACTGCGTCACTTATTTAGGAGAAGACCACAACGTCCCCCCGTTGCCGGTTCTGTGCCCTCTTTAATGTGAGAACCATTCATCGTAGAGCTCTTTTTGTAGGCAGTAATTTTCATGTTCTGTCTTCGCATTCCGATATGGCGTCAGTCAGCCAACAATCCGTGGACATTCTGAAAAAACATAGCGATAAAGATAGAGACACACCACACAAGACTAAGCCTTCTGAATACACTGCCGCTAAGCAGGTAGTCAGATCTCCAAAATTCAGTGAGGCACTTTCGCAGCCCCTGATGCGTGATTCGATATCTATGCAGGCCTCTACCGAAACCCTTTCGAAGTCCGGTATGCTGCAGAAATCTTCGTCTTCCGAGCCTTTGGCTGATGTTCATCGTGCATACAGCTGCAGTCATAACAGATGGGTTCTCCTGCCGTCAGGCGGGTCCTCGGTCGTCCGAATTCCAAAGTCTAGGTCTGGCGTCGGTTGTCGTCGCTTCTTCCCTGACGTCAGTGCGACAGGGGTATAAAAGAACCAGCCGACGCCATGTTCTTCAGTCTTTCTTGCCGCGGTGCCGGCAGAAGCAGTTCGCAAGTGCCGGTCGGCCAGCTCCTGAAATTACGAAAAATTTGGAAAACCGAAGTCTTCTTAAAAGCTAAGTACCCCGTTGGGGAAACTTTTCTTGCCTCAGACCGATGTCAGACAAAGTTAATAATTGTATTTCTTGTGGGAAGCAAATACCACATAAGGATTTCCATTCCCTCTGTATACCTTGTTTAGGCCCAGACCACGACGTCTCGGTCTTTCACTGTTGTGCTACATTCAACAAACGCACTATTAAGCGTCGGGTGGAGTTCGCCCAGCATTTTTTTGGGAAAGCATTTAACTGTACCATGTCGTCGGATACTCCAACACCGGTTTTGTCTAAAAAACGCAAAGACAAGGACCGACACTCGAGGTCCGCGGTCTCTACCGACACCACGCCAAAGCCGACTACATGTGGTCCGGTTCTCAGTGAGGCACCTACACAGCCCCCGACTACCGACGACACATCTTTGGCGGTGTCTCCTGTACCTGAGGTCGCAGGCTCTTCGGCCCACACCCCGACTACTGATACCGAAGCCACTCTTGGCGTTGAAACACAGAATGTGGACAGGTCCACCTCCACTCAAGGTGTCTTCAGACCTTCCTCTTCTTTCTCTATCAAGGCTTTCACCAAGTCTAAAGCAACCATGCACCCTAAGAGACCAGTTACACAGGGTCCATCTCCAGGCCCCATGCCTAAGAGACAGATGCTTAAAATGGCTGAGGATTTAATTACTCTAATCAGAGGTTCTCCGCCACCTCCGGACAAAAGGCCCAGAGTGGAGGAAGATTCCCCCTACTCTGATCAGGGATCCATTATTTCAGAACACTCTGATCAGGAACAGGCTTACTCCCCTTTTGAAGACTCTGATGCAGAGGAGTCTATTCCTTCTGTGTCCCCCCCTGAGGATTTCTCATTTGGGGAAACTTTGCATACCTTAAGGGAACACTTCCACTGGGAAGGCCAGGATTATTCAGATTCCAAGAAAAGACTCAGGGAATTTCTTTTGTTACCCCAGCACAGGCCTCTGGCTATACCTCCTGTCTTGGACATCCTAGATGATATTTACTCGGAGGCCTGCCTTAACCCGGACTCTCTACCTCCAGCTCCAGTTAAGCCTGACGGGTACTACAGGGTTCCTGACTCACACCAATTTCTTTACAAAAGCCATGCTGCTGACCTAGAAACCATCTCACAGGGACCCAAGGGAGTTAAGGCTTCCATTGCCAAAAATCCATTGCCTTCCGAGAGAGATTCCAGATCCTTAGAAAGGTGGGGAAAAAGGTATATACCTCGGCTACCTTAACCATGAGGGCCTTAAACTGTCAGTTTCATATGCTAAAATACCAACAGTTTCTGTTATCTCAATTGAAAAGTAAAATGTCACAACCTGAACAACCAGACTTGAAGGAGTTGCAGGATTTGATGCATAGTGCAGAACAAGTGGGTAAACATACCTTACAATGTGGTTTTGATGCTCTAGAGGCCTCATGTAGAGCTGCTGTTACAGGCTCAGTCATATGCAGGCATGCTTGGCTCAAGGAACAAACCTTGCCTGATCATGTCAAAGCTAAATTACTAGATGCCCCTCTTCAAAAGGATGTACTATTTGGGGCAAAAGCTGAGGAAGTATTACGAAAAATGGAGGAAAAAGCTAAATCAATGCAAACTGTGAAAGAAGTTCTGCAGGTTCAACCACCACATTTTAGTAGAAATTGGCCTTCCAAAACTGGTCCTTTCCTGCCACGGACAGACCCCAAAGAGGCAGATACAGGCGCCCGAAGGGCAGAGGACAACCACAAGGATCGTACAGAGGCAGACAATGGCAAGCTCCTACACCAAGAGGTGGTGAGGACAACTCACAATATTTCAGAAAGCAAACCCAATGACTTTGCAGGTCAACCAGGTCTCAAATGGCAGCCCCCTTAGGAGGAAAGCTGGCACTATTCTCAAAAAATTGACATGTTGTCACAAAGGACAAATGGATCCTGGACATTATAAACAGAGGCTACAAATTCCACTTTCATACCCTTCCAAAAATGAGAGGCATGCCAAAACTGCCACACAATCAAAGGGCAGAGGCACAAAAGCAAATTTCAGATCTTATAAACATGAAAGCTATTCAAGAGGTACCTATACACGAACAAGGTCAAGGTTTTTATTCCAGGCTATTTCTGGTGCCAAGGAAGGGAAAAGATTGGAGACCTATTTTGGATCTTTCCATCCTAAACACATTCCTACTTGTACCAAAATTCAAGATGCTCAAAGGAATCTTGGCTGGTAATATTGGACCTCAAGGAGGCATACCTGCATGTCCCAATCAGACAAAATTGCAGAAGATACCTCAGATTTCTTGCAGGTTCAACCCATTATCAATTCTCTGCATTGCCCTTTGGCTTATCTACTGCGCCCAGAGTATTCACGAAATGCCTGGCATCAGTAATTGCCTACTGCAGACTTCAAGGGATACAAATATACCCTTATTTGGACGACTGCCTGATCCAAGCGGACAGCAAGCACATTCTTCTGAAACATCTGGCTTATGTAATAATGTTATTAAACTCTCTGGGATACACAGTCAACAAAGAGAAATCAAGGCTAATACCCTCTCGAAATATAATTTTCCTGGGTGCTAGTTTGGACACAAACACCCAGATGGCCAACCTCACGCTAGAGAAGCAGGGGCAACTAATTCAATGTTTCAAAACACTGGCAAATTGCACCAGGCTGACTGCAAGGAAAATCCTGCAGGCTCTGGGATTCATGGCATCTTGCATCTTGCTAATCTCATGTGCAAAGCTGCATATGAGAAAATGGTACCTAAAAAACATATGGTCTCAACACAGCCACAGTTTGGAAACAATAATACCACTACTTCCATGTCTGCAAAAGGAATTTCTGTGGTGGGCTCAAGCATGTCAAGCAAACACAGGTCTTCCATTCAGCAAGCCTCAAGCAAATCAAGTCATCACAACAGACGCCTCGGACTGCGCCTGGGGGGCGCACATGGCAGACCGGTGCATTCAGGGCAAATGGTCCCAAAAAGAAAAGCACCTTTACATCAATCAAAAAGAAATGCTAGCAGTAATAAATGCTATTATAGCTTTCAAGGACCTTCTACAACCAGGTCAACTATTGATAACAGACAACACCACAGTTATGTGGTACATAAACAAGCAGGGAGGAACACATTCCTAGCCCCTATGCAGACTGGCCATATCACTTTGGAACATGGCCATGGACTTACAAATGGAACTACAAGCACAGTACTTGCCAGGCAAGGAAAACACGCTGGCAGACAACCTAAGCAGGAATATGACAGATCCACACGAATGGATGTTGCACCCAAAAGTTTTTACAGAAATAATCCAAGAATGGGGAGGGCCAGACATAGATCTCTTTGCCTCCCACAAAAATCATCAATTGACAAAATTCTGCTCGAGGACCTTCCACCCAAAGGCCTGGAGAGTGGACGCTCTCTCTTTCAGCTGGACATCAATGACAGTTTATGCCTTCCCGCCTCTTCCTCTGCTGCCCAAAGTCCTATTGAAGACCAGAGCAAACAGACCAAAGATGATCCTCATTGCTCCGGACTGGCCAAGTCAACACTGGTACCCACTCCTGAGGAGCCTGACTCATTCCCCTCCATGGACCCTGCCTCTAATGCCTCTTCTTCTGACTCCGCACAGCTTCAAAACTCTTCAGTCAGCTAAAAACACTCAATCTAGCTGCATGGAAGATTCCTTAGCATCACACCAGGCCCTACTCTCCAAGGAGGTGCAGGATGTCATTTTGGAGGCCAGAAGGCCATCAACTAGAAAAGCTTACTCCGCAAAATGGAAACGTTTTTGTGTCTGGAATGAGAAAAAGGGCCAGAACCCTGGAAAACTGAATTTACCTCAAATACTACAATATTTATTTACTTTGTTATCTCTGCCTGCACCTTTGGATTTACTACAATATTTGGCTGAACTACTAAGCAGTGGACTTTCGTTCTACATCAAAATCCATGCCTCAGCCATTTCTGCAGAATACAACACTGATCCTCCTTTATTCTCTCACCCTCTTTTAAGACAGTTCCTCAGAGGGGCTAAGAATTTAAGACCTCCAAGGAAACAACCAATACCTGCTTGGGATCTAAATTTCATTCTGGAAAAACTAACTTTGCCTCCTTTTGAGCCAGCTGCTTCATCAGATTTGCAATATTTGTCCTGGAAAACAGCTTTCCTTCTGGCTATCACTTCAGCTCGAAGAGTTTCAGAACTACAGGCCCTCATGGCTGTCCCACCTTTTATCATCTTCCATCAGGACAGAGTTTCATTATGAACCAACCCTTCCTTTATGCCTAAAGTGGTATCCAGGGTAGCTTTAAATCAGGCCATACATTTACCTACTTTTTATCCCAATCCTCAAAACAAAGGGGAGAGATTACTACATTCCTTGGACATCCACAGGCAACTGCGTTATTATTTGGACAGAACAAAGCCTTTCAGAAAATCAGAACAGCTCTTTGTGGCCTATGCGGTAGGAGCTCCAGGAAAGCCAATTCCCAAGCAGACAATCTCAAAATGGATAGCCCACTGCATACGCTTTTGCTATTCCTTTCATGGCAAAACTGTTCCTACAGGCATTAGAACTCACTCCACCAGGGCCACAGCCACCTCTGCAGCCTTCCTCAGAGGAGTTCCTACCAAGGATATCTTGGAAGCAGCCACTTGGAGCTCTGTGCATACCTTCTCCAAACACTACAACCTACCATTATACTCCAAATCTAGAGCAGGCTTTGCCACTGCAGTCTTGCAGGGCATTTTGGCTCCTCCTAGATGTCCTTCAAGAATGCAACTGCAGTCATAACATATGGGTTGTCCTGCCTCAGGCAGCCCTCGGTCGGCCGGATTCCAAAGTCTGGGTCCGGCGTCGGCTGATGTCGCATATCTCTCCGACGTCAGAGCGGCTGGAGTACATCAGCATCAGTCGACGCCATCTTCTTCAGTCTTTCTTGCCGCGCGGTGCCCGAAGCAGAAGCAGTTCGCAAGTGCCGGTCGGTCAGCTCCTGTATTCTTCGATCCGAAGTCATCAAAAAAGCTAAGTACCCCGTTGGGGACCTTTTCTTGCCTCAGCCGATGTCAGAAATTACTGAAAAAGTAAATAATTGTTTGTCTTGTGGTAAACAAATACCTCATAAAGATTTCCATTCTTACTGCCTTCCTTGCCTTGGCCCAGACCACGACGTCTCGGCCTGTGCTCGCTTCAATAAGCGCACTCTCAGGCGCCGGGCAGAGTTCGCTGAAGACTTTTTCGGCGAGAAATTCGATTATACAATGCCGTCGGAATTACCGACATCACAGACTCCTAAAAAACGTAAAGACCGGGACTGACATCCTCGGCCCGCGTCTTCCACCGACACCACGCCAAAACCTACCGCGAGTGCCCCGGTTCCCTCTGAGGTGGTTATTTCACCGCTCCGAACCAAAGACACCGCATTACCGATACCTCCGATACCGGAGTCCACACCGACGCCAGTTATTGATTTTCCTCCGGATACTGAAACCGAGGAAATGCCCGAGACCATTGCTGTGGATAAGGTCACTCCTGCACGTGGAGCTGCTAGGCCTCCCATGTCCATGTCTATCAAGGCCTACACACGTGCTAAGGCAGCCAGCAAGACCAAGCACCTTACTGCTAAAGCCTTACCTCAGCCTACTCCTGAAACACAAATCATGACTATGGCCACAGACTTAATTTCCATGATCAGAGGTTCCCAGGCCCATCCTGAGAGAGGATCCCAGCCTCCTCCTGATAAGAGGCCCAGGGTTGAGCCCACTGACCCTCTCCCTTCAGATGAAGATTCTGAGGACTCTGTTCACTCCGGTAGCCAGGAAGAGCCTTTCCAGACTTATGAGGACTCAGATGCAGAGGACTCCATCCCCTCGGCCTCCCCTCCTGAGGATATTTCTTTTGGGGAAGTTCTGCATTCCATGAGGGAACATTTTAAGTGGCAAGGCCAGGAATATTCTGATACCAGAAAGCGCCTTCGAACCTTCCTTAAAAAACCCCAACACAGGCCCTTAGCTATACCTCCTGTGCTTGATGTTTTGGATGATCTATACTCTAACTCCAGTGTTACCCCTGATACTCTTCCTCCTGCTCCTGCCAAGCCTGACAGATACTATAGGGTCCCAGAAACACATTCTCATTTCTTTAGGGCCCATGCTGTTGATTTAGAAACTATTTCACAGGGGCCGAAAGGGGTTTCAGCTACCACCTCCAAAAATCCTTTGCCTTCCAACAGGGAAGCTAGGTCATTAGAGAGATGGGGAAGAAGGTTTACACCTCCACTACTTTATCTATGAGAGCTCTCAATTGTCTCTTCCATATGTTTCAATATCAGGATTACCTGTTAGATGATTTACAGAAAACCTTGGCTTCTCCTGAACCTTTAGATAGGAAGTCTTTGCAGGAGGCTGTACATAACTCTCAGCAAGTTAGCAATCACTTTCTTCAGTGTGGATATGATGCATTGGAAGCTTCATGTAGGGCAGCTATGACAGGGGCGGTCATTCGTAGACATGCATGGTTAAAAGAACAACCTCTACCAGATCATGTTGAGGCAAAACTTCTTGATGCACCCTTGGAAAAGAACAAGCTTTTTGGTGCTAATGCTAAAGATGTATTAAAGTCCATTGAGGAAAAAGCCAAGTCAGTTCAGACAGTCAAAGATTTCCTCCAGGTTCAGCCACCCAGATTCAGCAGGAATTGGCCTTCAAAAAACTGGTCCTTTCCTAATCCTGAAAGATTTCAAAGGGACAAAAACAGGCGTGGCCGAGGAAGAGGACAATACAGAGGTTCCTACAGGGGATGACAATGGCAACCAGCAAACCAAAGAAGTGACACAGGGGCTTCTCCTGCCCCACAGGGACAATCCCAATGACTTTCCTCTACTTCCGCTGACCAAGGAGCAAACAGAAGCTCCCTTGGGCGGAAAATTATCTCTGTTTTCAGACAATTGGCACAGATTGACAAAGGACAAATGGATTTTGGACATTATAGACCAAGGCTACAGGTTCCACTTTCATACCTTGCCAAGGAAACAAGGCATGCCAAACCTACCACAAAACCAGAGGGCAGAGGCTATCAAGCAAATTTCTCTACTTGCTCAGATCAAAGCAATAGAAAAAGTTCCACAACAAGAACAAGGCCAGGGGTTTTACTCAAGACTGTTCCTTGTTCCAAGAAAAGAAACTCAATGGAGACCAGTACTGGATTTGTCCGCATTAAACACCTTTCTCATAGTACCAAAGTTCAAAATGCTGACTTTACAGCAACTCCTTCCCATGCTGGGCAAGGGGTCTTGGCTGATTACTCTGGACCTCAAGGAGGCATACCTGCATGTCCCTATCAGACACAGCTGCAGAAAGATACCTCAGATTTCTTGCAGGGCCAGAGCATTATCAATTCTCAGCATTGCCATTTGGCTTATCTACTGCGCCTAGAGTATTCACGAAATGCCTGGCTTCAGTACTTGCTCATTGCAGGCTCCAGGGGATCCAAATTTACCCGTACCTGGACGACTGCCTCATACAAGCGGACGACAAACAGATTTTGACAAAAAACTTGAATTATGTCATACAATTGCTACAAGCTCTGGGATACACAGTCAACTTCCAAAAGTCAAGACTTCAGCCATCCCAGCAAATAACCTTCTTAGGAGCCAAACTAGACACAGCCTCTCACATGGCTTACCTGACAGAAGACAAGCAAAAGAAGTTAACTCATTATTTCAAAGGTTTGGCAAAGCTCACCCAGATGACTGCAAGGAGATTCCTACAGGCCCTGGGTTACATGGCATCCTGCATTCTCCTGGTTCCATTAGCAAGACTACACATGAGAAAGCTTCAATTGTACCTAAAAAGTTTATGGTCTCAACATAGCAACAACCTAGAGACAACCATACCCCTCATTCCATGCCTACAAAAGGAATTTCTATGGTGGGCCTCGGTAAGCCAGGCAAACACAGGTATGGCATTCAAAAAACCTCAAATAACACAGACAATGACCACAGACGCCTCAGACCTTGGATGGGGGGCGCACATGGAGGGCAGATGTATTCAAGGACAATGGTCTCCAAAGGAAACACATCTGCATATCAACCAAAAAGAAATGCTGGCAGTAATGCATGCCATCGAGGCCTTTCGTCAACAACTTCAGCAAGGCCACCTGCTAATATGGACAGACAACACCACTATGATGTGGTACATAAACAAGCAGGGGGGGGCACCCATTCTTACCCCCTTTGCAGACTGACAATGAATCTTTGGGAAAAATCACTGAGCTTAAACATACAGTTGCAATCCCAGTTTGTTCCAGGCAAAGACAATGTGCTGGCGGACAGCCTAAGCAGGAATTTCCTAGACCCCCACGAGTGGAGGTTACATCCAGAAATCTTCATATGACTCACCTCGACATGGGGCAGGCCAGAAGTAGGCCTATTTGCCTCCCACCTCCCACCTCAATCATCATCTACAAAAGTTCTGTTCAAGGACATATCATCCACAAGCATGGAAAATAGATGCTCTCTCATTCAACTGGAACTTCCTAAAAATCTATGCATTTCCACCTCTGCCACTGATGACCACAGTACTACTAAAGATCAAAGCAGAGAAGCTCAAGGGGATCCTAATAGCTCCAGACTGGCCAAGACAACACTGGTACCCACTACTATGGAGCATATGTCACAACAAAAAGTGGGCCCTTCCCCAATGACCCCATCTTTTGACTCAAAACAACTTCAAGACAGTACATCCCAACATTCAGATGCTGCAGCTAACAGCTTGGGAGATCCCATGAATAACCTCAATCTATCTCTCTCCAAGGAAGTTCAGCGGATACTAACAGAAGCCCGAAGACCATCCACCAGAAAGGTTTATTCAGCAAAATGGAAGAGATTCAGCATTTGGAATACCAGCAAGGGTCATGATGCATCAATATTGAACATCCCACTCATCCTGGAATATTTGGCAGATATGCTACAGAATGGACTCTCATATTCTTCCATAAAAATACATGCTTCAGCTATTTCAGCTAGATACAACACTGATCCACCTGTGTTTTCACATCCTTTGTTAAGGCAATTCCTTAGGGGAATCAAGAATATAAAGCCACCAAGAAAGGCCTCAGTACCAGCTTGGGACCTCAACTATGTCCTAGAAAAACTGACTCTACCCCCCTTTGAGCCAGCAGCTTCTGTGGACTTACAATTTCTCTCATGGAAGACAGCTTTCCTGTTGGCAATTTCCTCAGCAAGAAGGGTTTCGGAATTACAGGCCCTAATGGCAATACCACCGTTCATAACCTTTCATAGAGACAGGGTCTCCTTACGAACCAACCCTAGCTTTCTGCCAAAAGTGGTATCTAGGGTTTCTTTAAATCAAGCAATTCACCTGCCTACTTTCTTTCCCAATCCTGAGAACAAAGGGGAAAGACTGTTGCATACCTTGGACATTCACAGACAACTTTGCTACTACCTGGACAGAACGAAGGCCAATAGGAAGTCTGATCAGCTTTTTGTAGCTTACGCCCCTGGAGTACAAGGAAAAGCAATTTCCAAACAGACTATTTCAAAATGGATTGGACATTGCATCAGATTATGTTATTTCTTCCATGGAAAGAGTGTACCAGCCAATGTCAGACCACACTCTACCAGAGCTACAGCCACCTCTACAGCATTCTTAAGAGGGGTGCCTACAAAAGACATTCTAGAAGCTGCTACATGGAGCTCCGTGCATACATTCTCCAAACACTACAACCTCCTTTATATTCCAGATCCAGAGCAGGCTTTGCTTGGCAGTCCTGCAGGGATTGATAGCTACACCATCCTTTTCTTAGAGCATTCCACCTCCCCCAGCTAAGCTATGGTATTCAACCCATATGTTATGACTGCAGTTGCATTCTTGAAGGACATAGTACAGTTTTGTACCTACCATAAATGTAGATGTCCGATAGATATGCAACTGCAGTCTTTTCCTCCCTCCTTCCCCTCTATGCCTTGGGTCCACTCCTCTCCCTGTTATCCTTAGCTGGGGATATCTGTTATGGTGTATCTGTTTATTGCTTATTTATTTGTCTGGAAACCTGTTTTTGTATTCCAATTTGATTACAGCCTTCCTTGGAGGGCACCTGGCATCTGGGGCAAGAAACACTGAAGAAGATGGCGTCGACTGATGCTTATGTACTCCAGCCGCTCTGACGTCGGAGAGATATGCGACATCAGCCGACGCTGGACCCAGACTTTGGAATCCGGCCGACCGAGGGCTGCCTGAGGCAGGACAACCCATATGTTATGACTGCAGTTGCATATCTATCGGACATCTACATTTATGGTAGGTACAAAACTGTACTTTCCACCTAGTGCCTACCACCCCTTTCTTAGCTTTGGGATTCTACCCATCTGTTATGACTGCAGCTGTATGCACGATGAACATAGTACAGTTTTGTACCTACCATTAAATGTAGATGTTCGAGTGCTAATACAGCTGCAGTCCAGGTTTCCGTCCCTCCTTCTCCTCTAGGGGTATTCTTTTATGGTGTATTTGCTTGCAACTACTGTTTTTTGATTATATTGCATTGCATTACTTCATAATTTTATGTATTGCCTTCCTTCTGGAGGCACCTGACATGTGGGGCAAGAAAAACTGAAGAACATGGCATCAGCTGGTTCTTTTATACCCCTGTTGCACTGACGTCAGGGAAGAAGCGATGACAACCGACGCCGGACCTAGACTTTGGAATTCGGCCGACCGAGGACCCGCCTGACGGCAGGAGAACCCATCTGTTATGACTGCAGCTGTATTAGCACTCGAACATCTACATTTATGGTAGGTACAAAACTGTACTTTTCTGCCTCAGATGGGTCCAGAGTTGCGACACAGGCAACGGCTTCTGAGGAGCCCTTTCACACTACTGAATGTAGACAAAAAAACAACATCATCTCATCCTACTACTGTTTCTCTCAGGCCTAGAAGCTAGGCCACTCCTAAGAAATCTGCTTCTAGCCACCATCTTGCTACTGCTTCACCACGCCAAGCACAAATGCTTACAATGGTGGAGGATGTCATCTCCCTTATCCAGGGTAGTCAGGCCACAACTTCTAAAAGGAAAAGGCACCCTTCTGCAGAAATTATGACAGAACAGGATTCTGAGGAATCTGACTACTCAGTTTTTTGAAGAGGAACAGCGTCTCCTGTTTGCTTATGAGGATTCAGATGCAGATGAATCCATCCCTTCTGCCTCCTCTCCAGAGGACCTTTCCTTTGGGGAAACCCTTCACTCCCTCAGAAAACATTTCCAATGGGAATCTCAGGATTTCCCACAGTCTGAGAAAAGACTTTGAGAGTTTCTGGACCTGCCCCAGCACAGGCCCCTGGCTATCCCCCCTGTTTTAGAGGTGGTGGATGATGTTTTCCATGAATCCAGTATAGCCCCTGATGCTCTCCCTCTAAGCACTGGTTCTTCCCTGCACCTAGCAGACAGGGCCAAGGTAAGCCCTGCATGAACAGACCATCCAGGCCGCCATCCCAGGGCCACCTTAGAGGCAAACAGTGGACCACTTCCTTCCCAAAGGCAGGGAGTTGTAAGCCAACCTTCAATGGCAAGTACTCACAATGACTCTCCCTCCCCCCTCTGCCCTCCCTTCACTCATCAGAAACTAGGAGGAAGGCTTTCCCTCTTCAAGGAAAATTGGCTTTCTGTAACGAAGGACCAATGGGTCTTAAAGATCTCTTTTCAGGGATACAAATTCTCTTTCAGTGAACTCCCATTTCCAAGAGGGTACCTAGATCTACCTCCAAATTAGTGGGCAGAGGCATTGAAACCGGTCCAAACTGTCCTATCCCAGGGGGCAGTAGAACCTGCCCCGTCAGATCAAACAGGCAAAGGCTTTTACTCTAGACTATTCCTTGTTCCCAGAAAAGAGGGCACTTGGCGCCCCATCATGGATCTATCCATTCTGCACACCTCCCTGGTGGTACCCGGATTCAGAATGCTAACTTTGCAGTAGCTGCTGCCTATGCTAACAAAAAAATGCCTGGCTAGTGACCCCAGACCTAAAAGATGCCTACCTCCACATTTCCATCAGGGAATCGTGCAGGAAATTCCTGAGCTTCAGAGCAGGATCACAACACTTTCAGTTCTCTGCGCTGCCTTTTGGCTTGTCTACTGCACCCAGAGTATTCACCAAATGTTTGGCCCCTGTAACATTCTGCAGACAGAGAAGTATACAGATTTACTCTTACCTGGACAAATGCCTCATTCAGGCATAGTGCCAAGAAAAGCTGCTCCAGGACCCTCTGTTTGTAAAATCACTCTTAACTTCCCTATGGTTCACCATCAACAAGAAGGAATCGAAGCAAAACCCCACCAGGAAGATCATTTTCTTGGGAATTGTGCCAGACACAGCATCCCAAATGGCCTTCCTATCCCCAGAAAAGCAGAGCTTCCTGCCTCTCTACTTTACCCAGCTGGCTTCCAGAAGTCACCTCACCATGAGGAAGTTCCTGCAAGCCCTGGGATACATGGCGTCTTGCATCCTTTTCTGGCCAGGCTTCACAAGAGAAAACTCCAGTGGTATCTAAAGAACCTTTGGCCAGCACTCTTCAGTCACCAGAGACCTCTCTCCCGCTGATCCCTTGTACAAGGGCCGAGTTTCTCTGGTGGGAAGAGACCTGTGCCAAGAACAAGCGTCTTCCCTTCATCCTCCGCTCTACCGGCCAGACTATCACCACCGACACCTCAGACATTGCTTGGGGTGCTCACCTAGCAGGCAGGTGCACCCAAGGTCTTTGGGATGCCCAGAACCTTCACTTGCACATCAGTCAGAAAGAAATGATGGCAGTACAAAAGGCTCTGACATCTTTCAAACCCCATCTCAGGCCAGGGGTTCTCCTTATAAAAACAGACAACACCACAGTAATGTGGTATATCAACAAACAGGGGGGACCCAATCTTACCCCTTGTGCAGGTTAGCCATGAGCCTCTGGCTTACAGCCGCCTCCATGGGTCTACACCTAATTGCCCAATACCTACCAGGGGTCAGCAACACCCTGGCAGACCAACTAAGCAGAAACTTACTGGACCCCCCATGAATGGCAGTTCCGCAGGGAAATCTTTCTGCAAATCACTCAGGAATGGGGGACTTGAGAAGTGGATCTCTTTGCCTCGCACCTCAACCACCAGCTGCAAAAGTTCTGTACTAGGGAGTATCACCTCCTTGCGTGGAAGGTGGATGTCTTGACCTTGCCCTGGAACTCCCTCTTTGTGTACGCGTTCCCTCCTCTGCCCCTTATTCCCAAGGTACTGATCAAAATAAGGGAGGAGAGACCGAATGCCATTCTCATTGCTGCAGATTAGCCCAGACAGCATTGGTACCCCTCATTGCACAGCCTGACCTTACAGCCCCCAAGCAGCTTTCCCTGATCTCAGACCTCTTGACCCAGGTGAGGGGGAAGATCCTGCGCCCAGAGTTAAACTCTTAGTCTTTCAGCATGGCTTATACCTTAAAAGCTAACAAGGAGTCCTTGTTAATCAAACAGGTCCTAGACATTGTCACAGAGGTCAGAAGGCCTAGCACCAGGAAATCATATGCAGGGAAATGGAAAAGATTCCGCTCCTGGAGCCAGTCCAACAGGGCCAGTACCTCCCATCCTTCCATCCTCCTTGGATTACCTAGCCGACTTGCTCAAAAGGGGCCTCTCTTTCTCATCTATTAAAATCCATGCCTCAGCCATTCTGCCCATTACGATTCAGACCTACCCCTCTGCTCTCATCCTTTGATTAAACAATTCCTCAGAGGGGCTTCTAATGTCAGACCTTCCAGAAGGCCTCCCACGCCATCCTGGGACTTGAATTATGTTTTAGAAAAACTAACCTTACATCCTTTCAAACCTGCTGCTTCTAAGGAATTGAAATACCTCTCCTGGAAGACTGCCTTCCTACTAGCTATCACCCCAGCCAGAAGGGTATCAGAACTTCAGGCTCTTATGGCTGTTGAGCCCTTCATCATTTTCCATGCAAACAGGGTCTCCCTGAGGACTAACCCCTCCTTTATTTCCAAAGTGGTATCTGATGTGATCCCCAAGGTGGTATCTGATGTGACCCTCAACCAGGCTATACACCTACCCACCTTCTTTCCCAGTCCTCAAAACAGACAACTCTGATACTATCTGGACCGTACTAAACCATTCAGAAAAACAGACAGACTACTTGTCAGCTTTGACCCTGGGGCAGAGGGTAAGCCCGTTTCCAAACAAAATATTTCCAAATGGATATCACACTGCATCCATTTCTGCTACAGACTTCATGGGAAACCCCTCCCTAAGTCTGTCCGTACCCATTCCCCTAGGACAGCTTCCACTTCCACAGCCTTCCTCAGAGGAGTCCCCACCAAGGACATCTTGGAAGCTGCCACCTGGACCTCTGTCCATACCTTTACAAAACATTACCACCTACCTCTTTTTTTTTTTTCTAAGTCTAGGGCAATGTTTGCCTCTGCAGGGCTTGCCGACTCATGCCTAGAGCTCTAACCTATCCTTCCACCCCTCTCCTCAGCTTTGGGAATCCTCCCACAGGTGATGACTGCAACAGTGAAACACGAAGAACGTAGTACAGTTGTGTACACTTACCATAAATGTAGATGTTCGAATGTATTCACTGTTGCAGTCCTGGTTTCCCTCCCTCCACCCCCCATATAGCATCTTCCCCTAGGGGACATAAGCTTCCCACGGTGGCTTTTAGCCACCAGGACCACTTTTCCTTATTTCCTTGTGCTTCTGATGGGTTAGGGCAAGAAAAACTGATGTAGTGATGTCAGCTACCTTGCTTTATAGCACTGACGACCTGACATCAGACTACAGGCAACTGCAGCCGACACAAAAAACATTGACTCTGGTATTTGGGCCGGCCGAGGCTACCACAGCAGGGATAACCCACAGGTGATGACTGCAACAGTGAGTACACTAACATCTACATTTATGGTAAGTGTACACAACTGTACTTTTTGGCTGTCCTTTCTCAGGCTTGTCAGGCTATTTCTGACCTTCTTGATTCTGAGGGTAAGACTTCTACTTTGTCTTTGTTAGGGGCTTCTTTTCAGGTAGATTGCCTTTTCATTAAGTGCAGTTATGATGCAGCAGATGCTTCTTCTAGGGCTGCTGCTTCTGGATCAGTTTTGAAGAGATATTCTTGGCTGTGGCTTCAATCTCTCAGCCTGATGATATTAAAGCTAAGTTGATGGATGCTCCTCTGGACAACAAATGTTTGTTTGGTGCTGCTACTGCTAACTTGTTCAAGTCCCTGCAGGAGAAGGGCAAAGAGTTTCAGAATTTGAAACCTATTTTTGGTTCACCAGTGCCCAACTTCCAAAGGAACTATCCTACTAAGCCAGCTTTTGTTAGAAGGGAGTCTCGTCCTCCTCCTAAAGTTAACAAAGGTAGTAGGAGAGCTCCTCCAGCTAAATCTACTCGGACTACTCCTGCTGAGTAACCACCTTTTCCTGGTAAGCCAGGCGTTGTCTGACTCTCACACTCTTCCCAGCCACATTCCCCTTTCTCTTCGTCTTTCTCCATCTCTTTCTGTTTAGTTAAGCATAACCCAAGATTCTTGGGTTCTTTCTATCATTCGCTAATGGTATTTCATGGTTTGGAAATCTCTTCTCACTTTCATGGGCATTGCTTAGCCACCTCAAGAACAGTTATGCTTCCTTCCAGAGGGGCTTCATGATCTTTCGACTCGGAGAACTATTCAAGAGGTTCCAGCTGCTGAAAGGGGGAAGGGTTTTATTCAAGAATATTTTTGGTCCCCAGGAAAGAGGGTACTTGGAGACCCATTCTGGATCTTTCTCACCTTAATACCTTTCTGAAGGTTCCTTCCTTTCAAATGTCATCCCTTCAGACTTTGTTCCCTTTGCTGCTTCCTCAGGCTTTTCTGGTTTCTCTTAATCTAAATGATTCTTATATCTATATCCCTATTCATAGCCGTTTCAGGACGTTTTTACATTTCTCTATTGTTTCCTGACATTTTCAGTTTTCTGCTTTGCCCTTTGGCCTCTCTACTGCCCCAAGAGTATTCACCAAATGCCTAGCTCTGTGATTGCTTTTTGCAGGATTCAGGGGGATCCAAGTGATGTCCTTCAAGGATGCATCTGCAGTCATAACATATGGGTTGTCCTGCCTCAGGCAGCCCTTCGGTCGGCCGGATTCCAAAGTCTGGGTCTGGCCTCGGCTGATGTCGCACTTTCCCCGACGTCAGAGCGTCTGGGGTATAAAAGCATCAGCCAATGCCATTTTCCTCCGTCTTTCTTGCCGCGCGGTGCCCGAAGCAGAAGCTGTTCGCAAGTGCCGGTCGGTCAGATCCAGAGATTTCAGCTACCAAGACTTCAAAAGCTAAGTACCCCGTTGGGGACTCTTTCTTGCCTCAGCCGATGTCAGACAAAGTAAATAATTGTTTAACTTGTGGGAAACAAATACCTCATAAGGATTTCCATTCTTACTGCCTTCCTTGCGTAGGCCCAGACCACGACGTATCAGCTTGTTTAGCCTGTGCCTCCTTCAACCGACGGACTCTTAGATGTCGGTCGGAGTTTGCAGAGGAATTTTTTGGAGCCGCTTTTACTTATAAAATGCCGTCGGAGACTCCGACTTCGCATATGGTCAAAAAACGCAAGGAAAAGGACAGACACTCGTGGCTCGCGGTTTCGGCTGAAACCACGGCTAGGCCTACCGCGAGTGTCTCGGTTTCGGCCGAAACCAAATCCACGACGATTCCTACTTCCGAAACCATACTTCCGACCACCGAGGCCAGAGAGGCCCCGGCTGAGTCTGCTTCAGAACTCCCTACCGAAGCTAGTGTTCAGGAATTGTCCGACACCATACCATTGGACATTTCTACCCCTGCACGTGGGGCAGCTAGGCCCCCAGATTCTATGTCTATTAAGGCCTTCTCCAGGGCTAAAGCTGCCAAACTTTCAAAAGCTTTGCCTGCTAAATCTACATCCCAGAGGCCTACCTCTAGTTCACAGATCCTCAGCCTTGCTGAGGACCTTATCTCCTTAATAAGGGGTTCACAACCTCACTCAGACAGAGCCTCTCAACCTCCTCCAGACAAAAGGCCCAGGACTGACCCATCTGAACCTCACTCCTCAGATTACACCACGGATGGATCAGATTTTTCAGACCACCAGGAAGGGGCCTGCTCGCCTTACGAGGATTCAGATGCAGAGGAATCTATCCCTTCGGCCTCCCCTCCTGAAGAATTTTCCTTTGGGGAGACTTTATACTCCATGAGAGAGCACTTTCAATGGCAAGGTCAGGATTTCTCTGATTCTAGAAAAAGATTAAGGACCTTATTGCATTTGCCTCAGCATAGGCCCTTAGCTATATCTCCTGTTCTAAATGTAATTGATGATGTGTACAATGATGTCAGTACAGCCCCTGATTCTCTTCCTCCGGCCCCTGCCAAACCTGACAGATATTACAGGGTCCCGGATTCTCATTTCCATCTGTATAAAGCCCATGCTGCAGACCCAGAAACTATTTCTCAGGGCCCTAAAGGGGTTGCAGCCGCTACTGCCAAAAATCCCCTACCCTCTGAAAGAGAGTCTAGAGCTTTAGAGAGATGGGGAAAAAGGTTTATACATCTGCTACTCTTTCTGCCAGGGCATTAAACTGTCAATTCCATATGATACAGTACCAAGAATTTTTGTTAGATCAATTGAATAAGAAACTTTCTTCTCCTGAACCCTTAGACCGTAAATCCCTTCAGGATTTGGTACATAACTCACAACAGGTTAGTAATCATTTTTTAAAATGTGGCTATGATGCACTGGAGGCTTCATTTAGATCAGCTATGACTGGGGCAGTTATTCGTAGGCATGCCTGGCTGAAGGAGCAATCTTTACCAGACCATGTCAAAGCTAAACTCCTCGATGCGCCAATGGAGAAACAAAATTTATTTGGCTCCCCTGCACAGGAGATTCTGAAAAAGGTGGAAGAAAAAGCAAAATCTGTGCAAACAGTTAAAGATTTCCTACAAGTTCAACCACCGAGGTTCAGCAGAAACTGGCCTACAAAGAATTGGTCCTTTCCAGACTCATCCAGAGCACAAAGAGGCAGGAACAGGCGCCCTAGAGGCAGAGGTCAATCGAAGGGCCCCTACAGAGGCCATCAGTGGCAGCCTTCCAACCAGAGCAGTAGTGCAACAGCTACAACTACAACCACTACTACAGGACAGACCCAATGACTTGACTCTGACCCCGCCTACCAGGGATCAACTGGAAGCACCCTTGGGCGGAAAACTGGCTTTATTCTCAAAAAACTGGCATTGCATTACAAAAGATACATGGACATTGCAAATAATAGACAAAGGATACAGGTTTCACTTCCACACTTTGCCAAAAAGAAGCGGAATGCCAAACCTTCCACCAAACCAGAAGGCAGAGGCTTTCAGACAAATCAGCAATTTACTTCAGATGAAAGCTATAGAAAAGGTACCATGTACAGAACAAGGCCAAGGATTTTACTCCAGACTATTCCTTGTACCAAGAAAAGAAAACCAATGGAGGCCTATTCTCGACCTGTCCGCACTGAACACTTATCTGATTGTGCCAAAATTCAAAATGCTGACCCTACAGCAACTTCTTCTCATGTTGGGCAAGGAGTCTTGGCTGGTAACTCTAGATCTCAAGGAGGCATACCTGCACGTCCCTATTCGACCAGATTGCAGAAGACACCTCAGATTTCTTGCAGGATCAGAGCATTATCAATTCTCAACATTGCCCTTTGGCTTATCTACTGCGCCCAGAGTATTCACGAAATGCCTGGCATCAGTAATTGCACATTGCAGACTTCAGGGAATTCAAATTTATCCATACCTGGACGACTGCCTAATACAAGCGGACAACAAGAAAAGATTGTTAAAGGACTTGGCCTATGCCATACACCTGCTACAGACCTTGGGATACACAGTCAACATCCAAAAGTCAAGACTAGTACCATCCCAAAGGATAACCTTTTTGGGTGCGGATCTGGACACAATCACCCAGATGGCTTTTCTCACAGAAGAAAAACAAAACCAACTTCCAGATTACTTCATGATTCTGACAAGACAAACTCCGCTTACTGCAAGGAAAGTCCTGCAGGCCCTGGGTTACATGGCATCCTGCATAATTTTAATTCCACATGCCAGGCTGCATATGAGGAAATTACAATGGTACCTAAGGAGTGTATGGTCTCAACACAGTCACAGTCTAGAAACCATGATACCAATCATTCCATGCCTTCAAAAGGAATTTCTGTGGTGGGCTCAGGCCTGCCAGTCCAACAGAGGGTTGCCTTTCAACAAACCAAAAACAAGACAAACCATCACCACGGACGCCTCAGACCGAGGATGGGGAGCACACATGGAGGACAAACGTATCCAAGGCCTATGGCCTCAAGGGCAGCTAAGCATGCACATAAACCAAAAGGAAATGCTGGCAGTGAGGCATGCAATCGAGGCATTCAGATCCTTCCTCCAACAAGAACATCTGTTAATAAGGACAGACAACACCACGGTCATGTGGTACATAAACAGGGAGGCACACATTCCTATCCTCTATGCCGGATGGCTATGGATCTGTGGGATCTATGCCTGAATCTCAATATCCAGCTGCAGGCCCAATTCGTACCAGGAAAAGAAAATGCACTAGCAGACAGCTTAAGCAGAACTACCATGGATGCACACGAATGGATGCTGCATCCAGACATCTTCAAACTCATAAAAAAGACATGGGGAATGCCGGAGATAGATCTGTTCGCCTCCCCACTCAACCACCAACTGAAGACATTCTGCTCAAGGACATACCACCCACGAGCATGGAGGGTGGACTCTCTCTCTTTCAGCTGGAATGCCCTAACAGTATATGCCTTTCCACCTCTCCCACTGATGTACAAGGTTCTACTGAAGATCAGGGAGGAACAGCCAAAAGTGATACTAATAGCTCCAGACTGGCCAAGACAACACTGGTACCCACTATTGAGAAGCATGTCTCAGGCAAATTCATGGCCTCTTCCCCTATGGCCTCTTCTTCTAACACAGAACAATTTCAAGACCTTGCATCCCAACTTGAAAACATTGCAGCTAACTGCCTGGAAAATTCTTTAAATCCCAACCAAACTGTTTTATCTCAGAGGGTGAAGGACATTATCCTGGAGGCTCACAGACCTTCCACAAGGAAGACATACTCAGCTAAGTGGAAGAGATTTCTCATTTGGAGCACATCAAAGGGCACAGATGTCACAGTGGCAAACCTAGCACACATCCTAGAATACTTAGCAGAATTGTTCCACAATGGCCTGTCGTATTCTTCCATTAAGATTCATGCTTCAGCAATTTCAGCAGAATACAATATGGATCCACCTATCTTCTCACACCCTCTTCTCAGGCAATTTTTGAGAGGGATCAAAATGTTAAACCTCCAAGAAGACCCCTCTACCTGCATGGGATCTCAACTTTGTGCTGGAAAACTGACACTACCTCCTTTTGAACCAGCAGCATCAGCAGACCTACAGTTTTTATCTTGGAAAACTGCATTCCTTCTGGCAATCACTTCAGCAAGAAGAGTATCCGAGTTACAAGCATTAATGGCAGTACAGCCTTTCCTTATTTTTCACCAGGATAGAGTGTCACTAAGAACCAATCCTACTTTCATGCCAAAGGTAGTATCTAGGGTATCCTTGAACCAAGCTATTCATTTGCCTACGTTCTTCCCTAACCCACAGAACAAAGGGGAAAAACCTTTGCACACCCTGGATATACACAGACAACTACGCTACTATTTGGACAGAACGAAAACTAGCAGAAAAACTGACCAACTTTTTGTAGCATATGCAACTGGGGTGCAAGGAAGAGCAATTTCCAAACAGACAATTTCAAAATGGATAGGAAATTGCATTCGCTTTTGTTACTCCTTTCATGGAAAGATAGTTCCTGAAAACATCAGGCCTCACTCCACAAGGGCCACAGCCACCACTACAGCTTTCCTACAAGGGGTGGCTACCAAGGACATTTTAGAAGCTGCTACTTGGAGCTCCGTGCATACATTTGCCAAGCATTACAATCTACCTCTATACTCCAGATCCCGAGCAGGGTTTGCAACTGCAGTGCTGCAGGGGATCTTAACTACACCATCTTTCTCTTAGTACCTCCTCCCCCAGATTGGCTATGGTATTCTACCCATATGTTATGACTGCAGATGCATCCTTGAAGGACATAGTACAGTTTTGTACCTACCATAAATGTAGATGTCCGATAGGTATGCATCTGCAGTCAGGATTACCCACCCTCCTTCCCCTCTGTGGTATTCCTAGGGTACTTACCCCTCTTTTAGCTAGCTGGGGGAATCTATTCTGGTGTATTTGTTTGTTTATACATGTATATAATTTGCAAATGTTTGGAACTTTTCTGCATTTATCCAAATTTAGCCTTCCTAGAGGGCACCTGGCATCTGGGGCAAGAAAAACTGAGGAAAATGGCGTCGGCTGATGCTTTTATACCCCAGACGCTCTGACGTCGGGGAAAGTGCGACATCAGCCGAGGCCAGACCCAGACTTTGGAATCCGGCCGACCGAAGGGCTGCCTGAGGCAGGACAACCCATATGTTATGACTGCAGATGCATACCTATCGGACATCTGCATTTATGGTAGGTACAAAACTGTACTTTTCCTTACTTGAACGATCTCCTGTTTTAGGCATCTTCCAGAGATCCTGTTGCAAGATTTTCATTGTACCATTTCCCTTCTGCAAAACTTGGTGTTCACAATAAACTTCAGAAAGTCCTATCTGATTCATGCTCAAAATCATGCTTTTTCTGGGGTGGAAGATTCAGATGGTGCCTATGCTAACACCTCTGGCTCCGCCCAAGGTCTTGAGTCTCATTTCCTTCTTTCAAATTCTTTTTCCTCTGACCTCTGTCACAGCCAAGGAGTTTTTGAGAGCTCTGGGATTTATGGCATCCAGCATTCCTATGCCCTGTCTAGCCAAACTACACATGAGAAAATTTCTGTTTCCTGAAATCAGTTTGGCTTCAACATGCGCATCCTCTAGACTAGTTCCTCTTCTTCCCTGTCTAAAGAAGGAAATTCACTGGTGGATTCAGAAGTTGTCTCTAAACCTAGGGCTCCCCTTTAGTCTTCCCGTTCCATCTCAGGAGCTATTCAGACATCTCAGATGTGAGACAAGGAGCAGCTTTTGGCTCCCTAAAGGAGAAGGGGGGTCTGGTCTCCTCTCCAACAGAAGGAGCACAGCAAAGTCAAAGAGATGAGTCCTTCTGCTGGCTCTTCAGGCTTTTTATCCTCTTTTCTCTCCGGGACTTCTCAAGGTGTTTACAGACAACACCACAGTGTGGTGGTATGTAAACAAACAGGGGGGGGGGGGGGCAAGATCTTATCTTCTTTGCCAGTTAGCACTCCAGGGATGGGATCTTGCTATCTAGCATCAGGTGACTCTTCAGTTTACATTCCCTCAGGTCAGAACATTGTGGCAGACACTCTGAGCAGGTCATTAACTCAGTCCCACAAATGGATGCTTCATAGGGATGTGTTTCTGGACATTGTCCACCAGTGGGGTACTCCTCAAATAGATCCGTTTGCCTCCACTCAGAACAGACCAATTCCTCTATTTTGTGCTAGAGTCCCAGATCCTCTGGCATGGAAGGTGAGCGCCCTCTCTTTTTATTGGAAGAGGATGTTGCTTTCCTCCCCTTTCCCTCATTCCAAAAGTCGTGTTCAGAATTCAAAAAACGCTTCCAAAATCTTGTTGGCGACTCCCTTTTGGCTGAGACAGAATTGGTTCTCTCTTCTTCTGCGTTTAGCCAAAGGCAGTCATCACAAGTTACCTCACAGGGTGGACCTACTCACACAAGACAAGGGATCTCTCATCTATCCCCACTTCAGCTGACTCTGTGGATGATAGGATTTTGATTCCACATAGATGCCCTTTTTCTGAGGACGTGCTTAGGGTCCTGTAGGAGGCTAGGAAACGCAATACTTGGAAATACTACTTATCCAAATGGAAAAGTTTTCTGTTTGGTGTCTTTCATGTAACCTGGATCCACTTTCTGTGGGTGTTCCTTTGTTCTGTCTTATCTATGTGAATTGTTCAATGCTGGGTTGGCTTGTTCTTCTGCTAAGCCCAACTTATCAGCTATTTCTGCTCGTCTGCCTTTAGCTTCTAGGTTTGAAGCTAAACAATCCCTTAAAGGCATCCTTCATATTATGTCTCTCAAGAAGCCTGTTCCTCCTTCCTTGGGGTCTTAATTTTGTTTTTGGAGAAATTGAGTCTGGCTCCTTTTGAGCCTGCAGCTTCAGCTTCCTTGCAACATTGCTCTTGAAAGACTGTTCTTTTGTTGGCCCTTACTTCTGTCAGATTGGTGTCTGAGCTTCAAGCCCTTATGGCTTTTGTTCTCCTTTTTTAGTATTTCATAAGGACAAGGTGTCCTTGCATACTAATCCTTCTTTAATACCCAAGGTAGTGAATGAGTTGTCCCTTAATCAGTCTGTTCATTTGCTATCTTTTTCCCTTCTCCACAATCTGCTAGTAAGAAGGTGCTACACCCACTGGATGTGCATAGACAACTCCGATTTTATTTGGATAAGACTGTTAGGAAATCTGGTCAACTCTGTTTCCTTTCATCCCAGGTCTTTGGGATTGGCTGTATCCAAGCAGACTATTTCTTCTTGAATTTCAAAAAGGATCTCTTTTTGTTATGTTTTTTCATGGTAAGAGCCTTACTTCTTCCATAAAGGCTCATTCCACTAGAGCTGTGGCTTCTACTGGTGCTTTTTTTTCCAAGGTTTTGGATACTAACACTATTCTTGAGGCAGCTACCTGGACTTCTCTGCATACTTTTACCAAGCACTACAAGTTGGATGGAATTTCTAGAGCTGGTTTTGCTAGGACCATCCTTCATGGCTTCCTAGAGAGCTCTGCTGGTCCTTCCTCGTCCCAAGTTTCTTCTTGAGCTTTGGCAGTCTGCCTTATGTTATGAATACTGCAGCAGTGAAATGGAAGGACATAGTACAGTTGTGTAAAAGTCTTACCTTAACAGTAAATGTCTTTCTGTTCACTGTTGCAGTATTCACTCCCTCCCTCCTTCCCCTGGTCCTTTTTCTCTTCCGAATGTACTGGTCACCTCTTGGTTTTCCTTGGAGTGGCGTTCCTACTGAGGCTGTCAGTTTTGATGATGGCACGTCCGGATGTCACCGTTATGCCCTATGTTGTGCAAGGAGCATGCATGGGACGTACCTTAAGGCAACCTAAAGGCTTTGGTATACTGACCAGATGTTGGACCGCCCTTGGCAGGGGATCCCTCATGTTATGAATACTGCAACAGTGAAGAGAAGGATATCTACTGTTATGGTAAAATTTTACACAACTGTACTTTAGCTGATAAAAATACTTCCAATTGTCTCATGTTTAAAGGAAAGTGAGAATGTAATCTGTACTTCTGCTGTACTGTAATCAGGGTCATGTAATAAATTGGAAATCCAATCAACTCTTGACTCCTGGGTTATAACAGTGTACAAAGATTTCACGTCCAGAGTAAACAAGAAATTGCCATCAGCAATATTTACTTGAAGCAGTTTATCTTTTAAAATGAAAGAGTTCTGAAAAACAGCTGTTTCGAAACTGCATCATTGAAATTTGATGACTGTTCTAATTTTGAAACTTTCACTGATGCTAGAGGTCTCGGTGTTGGGTTGAGAGTACCGTTGTGTATTTGGGGGGCCCAGAAACTGTCTCAATAATCTGATTTTGCACACACAAGTAATCATACATGTTTGTCGAAAGTCTGCCTTCTAGAAGGCTTTTATCCAGCTTGTCTGTATATATGTTTTATTAATGTGTGTTTTGTGGATTTCTTTATAAAACTTCACTTAGCAGCGTAGCCAACATTCTGTCTTCTTAAAATTCTGTAAACTTAAGTTGGTCTTGGAGCTGTCCCTAAATCCATCCATCCATTTAGATTGCATATTTTCACCCCCAGTCCTCTTAATAAAGGTGAAAGGACCCTGTGTATCATAGATACACACATACAGCTGAGGTGTTATAATAACAGAACCAAAGGCTTATGTCACTCTGACCCCCTTTTTGGAACCAAAGCATTATGTCATTTTGACCCCCTTTTTGGTGGGGGAAAAAAAAGAGTAAACTGCTAGCCAGACAGACTCTTTTCTTAAAAGGGCTGACACATCGGGCCACCATTTTTTATCACTATGTTTTATGACTACCATGAGAAGACTATTCTACACAAGGCAGTGCACATTCCAAAAAAGGTAGCCACCACCAGTGCTGCTGTTTTCAGGAATGTCTCAGCTTAAGATATTTATGATGCTAGCTTGAACTTCTCTTTACACTTTCTGCTAATATTACAAACTAGATATTCAGTGAAGGAGAATGGCTAGCTTTCTCTTTGCAGTACTACAGGACATGCTGTAATGTTCCACATAGGTCTGGGGTCAGGGACATTTGTCATAAATTGGAAATTTCCCGTCCATTTGTAAACGTGGTGCAGTGGTGATCCTTAATATAAATACAGATGTCCTTCTATTCACATGTTGCAGTATTCTGTACATATGGGTTTTCTCCTCTTGCTACCCAAACGTCCGGCCAGAATACAAAATATTTCAGTCACTGTATGGTGCGTGGGATGTCTGACGTGGCCAGCAGAGAGTGGGCCATAAAAGTGACATTGCGCCCACCAGACCTCAAAACCTCTCAGCCGCCAGTCGAATGTCAGGTGTTCCTGCGTTCTCTGCTGTCGGATTCTCGGGAACTCGGATAAGTACCCCATTGGGGAACCTTCTTTTCATTCATTGTTTTCTAATGCTTGTTCATGTCATTCAGAAAAGGCAAGTGTAAGTGCGTCTGTCAAATACCACACAAAGACCTCCCACGGTCTTTACTTGTTTTGCTTGGGTAAATCGCACAACTACAAGGCCTGCCCTATCTGCCAGGCTTTTATTCCCAAAACTCTACGTAGTCGACTCCACGTGCTCAACTTCTACTTGGAGAACTAGCGTCTTAAACAGTTAACGCTAGGAATGGAGGGTTCTTCTGACTTGCCTGCCGAACCGCAAAAGAAGGCGGCCAAGACCGCAAGACCTGCTACTGTTGCTGTGCCTCCACCGTCCGATGCTCCGCCTGTGGCCGACATCATCCTGGTTGAATGTTTGGGCTCCACCTCCCCAGATATAGCAGGTACCTCTTTAGAAGTTGCATATTCCTGTGCAGAAGGCACATCCACGAAGGCTTTACTGACATCGGTCTCCGATGAGGGGGAACCAGGGCTCTCAGCAGGACAGTCGGATATCTCCGACCCTTTACAGTCGTCAGACCCTAGGCCTTCCTCTGTTCAGATGCCCGCTAGGCTGTCACTCAAAAAGGAGAAGAGGAAGCATGTATCCCCTGCTACAGAAAGTCTACCGGATTGACAGGCTTTTTCTCAAAGCCTGTTTAATGCTTTCATGGCCCTGTGCCACCTTGGGCTTCCACAATCCCTCCTCCAATTCTGAACCCTAGGCCTCAGTGCTCAGAACCCTCTCAGGTGGAAAAGAGAGTGTACTCCAATTCTTCTGAAGACTCTCTCTCCTACACCTCTCCGCTCCCTTCCCCATTTGGATGTGGTTCCCCAGACGAGGAATCTAGTGATTTAGATTCCCCAGCAGAAGATCTAACCTTTGGGGAAACTATAACTAAAATGAGGGAACATTTTAAGTGGGAATCATCTGAGATGACTATGGTACAAAAAAGGTATTATGACCTCATCCAGATGGATTCCCCAGCCCCTACTGCAATCCCTCTCATTTTTCCAGCTTTTCCGGATGCTTTTTCAACAATATCCTTGAACGCAGACTCCCACCCCAGCTCCACACAGACCTGATAAGTTTTATAAAGTCCCTGAGACAGCAAAGTTTTTAGTTAAATGCCCAGCTGCAGACCCAGCCACCATTTCTGTCTTTACTGACAAGGCTTCAAAACTACTGCCTTCTACTATCCTCCTCCCTGCTGACAATGACAGCAAAACCATGGAGCGTTTGGGGAAAAAGATGGTACACATCTGCAGCTCTGGCTTTCAGAGCAGTTTACCAAATACACATGTCTGAATATGCTTTATCCCTTTTGGAGAATATTTCCAAACTGTTCGACTCCCCAGACTCAGCAACCCAAGCTCAACTGTGCTCCCTTCTTTCCCTGACTTGTCTGGTTGCCAGGCACTAGTGCAGCTATGATGCTGCGGAGACTTCAGCCAGGTCAGCAGCATCCACATCCGCACTAAGAAGGCACTCCTAGTTACACCTTCAGTCCCTATCAGATGATTTTAGGGCTAAGCTGGTAGATGCTCCTTTGGACAACTCAGCCCTGTTTGGAACAAAGGTTGCAGACTTGTTCAAATCCTTGCAACAAAAGGGGAAAGAGATGCAAGATTTAAAGCATGCTTCAGTATCCCCAATTCCAAAGTTTCAAAGATATTATCCTTCAAAAACTCAGTTTATCAGAAAGCACTCACGGCCTGCTCCCACTTCTAGGCCTAGGACAACCACCAGGAAGCAATCAACTCCCGCTAGAGCCACACCATCTACCAGCCAAAGGATGCCCTTTCAAGACGGGGCATGTAATGTGCGACTACCTGCCAACCTTGGAACCCCCACTCCCTCCCTCTGTCCCTCTCTACTTAACATCTCTCACTGTCTCCCAAGTGTGGAGACTCGTCACTTCAGACAAGTGGGTTTTTTCACTAGTAGAACACGGGTACTTCATGACCTGGATCATTCCACCAAAGAGAAAAGGAACTCCCCATCCCAAAAAGAAAAACTTAAAACCAGTGCTAGACAGCCTTATGGCTCAGGGTACCATCCAGCCATTCCCACAGTCTGCTATGGATAAAGGCTTTTACTCCAGGATTTTTCTAACTCCAAGAAAAGGCATACTCTGGAGGCCAATTCTAGACCTCTCACATCTGAACCTCTTCCCTCATGTACCCACTTTCAGGATGCTTACATTGCCAACTGTCTTCCTCCTCCTCCTCCTCCTCCTCCCTCAAGGGTTCATGACCACCTTTGACATCAAGGATGATGATCTTCACATCCCCATAAGGCCCAGCTTCAGGAGGTACCCAAGGTTCTCAGAGGCCTCCTCCTCACTTTCAGTTCTCTTCCTTGCTCTTCGTGCTGTCCACTGCACCCAGAGTCTTCACCAAATGTCTGGCACCAGTGATTGCCTTCTGCAGGACGCAAGGGATCCAAATATTCCTTTATTTGGATGACCTGCTCATTCAGGCAGACTCCAAACAGTCTCTTCTGCTACACTTACAAAAAAAACATTGCACTCCTACAGTCCCTAGGGTTTCAGATCAATTACCCAAAATCTCAACTGGACCCTGCACAAGACATAGTCTTCCTGGGGTGCAGGATTCGAATAGACATCATGAAAGGCCTACCTTCCTCCTCAAAAGGTGGAAAGCTTGACACATTATCTGCTTTTGGTTCTTCACACCAAAGAAATGACTATAAAGGCAGTACCTCACGCTCCTGGGCTACATGGGTTTCATTATACCTGTTCTACCTTTAGCAAGGCTTCACATGAGGAAACTGCAGTGTTACCTTAGGTCTGTTTATACACAGCACCCCCTAGAGTACAGGGTGCCCCTGCTGCCCTGCCTCAAGCAAGGCAATACATTGGTGGCTGAATCAGATGAAGCTCAGCCTGGGTCTTCCACTCCAACCCTCTCAACCGAAACAGAGTATGTACACAGACGCCTCAGACCTCAGTTGAGGCACTACTCTAGGGCACCTAAAAGTGAAGGGAGTGTGGCCAGTACCACAAAGGAAAGAGCACATCAGTGTGAGAGAAATAAGGGCAATACTACTTCCAAACCAGATTTCAACAAAGTCCCCTGAAGCTGTTTACAGACAATACCACAGTGCTGTGCGATCTCAACAAGCAAGTGGAATCAAATCTTACTTACTTTGCAGACTAGCTCTCCTGGTGTAGGAACTGGCCACCAGTCAAGGAGTTGCTCTACAGGTGGTATACATGCCTTCCCAACAGAATTCTCAGGCAGGTTTCATCAGCAGGTCCATGACTATGGCCCACTAATGGATGCTACACAGGGATGTCTTCCAGGACCTGGTCCATGAATAGGGTACACCTCATATAGACCTGTTTGCCTCTGTCATCAACAGGCAACTTCCCTCATTCTGCAGCAGACTGCCAGAACCACTGGCAATGGCAACAGATGCCTTCTCAATTTCAGTGTAAGGGGATGTTTCTCTATGCATTTCCCCCCTTCCCTCTTGTTCATAAGTTCCTGCTGAAGATCCAGCAGGACAGATCAAAAATCGTGCTGGTGACTCCCTATTGGCTAAGACAGCATCAGTTCCCCCTCATCCTGCAGTTATTTAAGGGCAATCACCACAAGTTACCCCTCAGAGTGGACCTTCTCACACAGGACAAGGAACCTAAATCCAACCATAGTGGCAGTCTCTTTACCTCACTCTGTGGGTGAGAGGATTCTGATCCCTTTTGGGCACCTTTACATTAAGGACATGCTCACTGTCCTGCAGGAGACCAGGGAATCCAATACCAGGAGGTCTTACACTTATCCAAGTGGAAAAGATGCTCCATATGGTGCCTTAAAAGGCAGTTGGACCCCATTGCAAAGCAAAACTCTAGTACTGTCCTACCTGTGTAAACTTTTGCAGACAGGGTTTAGCATTATCCTCCATTAAGGCCCATTTGTCAGCCATTTCTGCATGCCTCCCTTTGGACCCCCCTCCTTAGATTCCAGATTGCCTGCAAAACTGTTCCTTAAGGGGGAAATTCATCTCGGGCCACCAAGAAAGCCCATTCCCCCTCCATGGGACCTGAACTGTATTTTAGAGAAGCCCACACTCTCCCCTCTTTGAGTCAGCATCCAAAGTTTCCCTAAAACACTGCACATGGAAGACTTCCCTTCTAGTGGCCTTGACCTCTGCTAGAAGAGTGTCTGAGTTGCAAGCCCTCATGGCTATTCCACCCTTTCTGATATTACACAGAGATAGGGTAGCCCTTAGAACCAACCCTTCCTTCATGCCCAAGGTGGTCAATGACCTTTCTTTAAACCAAACCATACACTTACCCACTTTCTTTCCCAACCCACAGGGAAGACAGTGAGAGAGCATTAGATGGATGTGCACAGACAGCTCAGAGTCTTTCTGCACAAAACCAGGCCAATCAGACAGGCTGACCAACTGTTCATCTCTTTCCATCCCAGGGCCCTAGGAAAAACAGTATCTAAGCAAACCATTTCGGACTGGATTTCTAAAACTATTACCTTTTGCTACAGACACCACGGGAAACCCTTGCAAGACTGTATTGAAGCACATTCCACCAGGTAATGGCTTCCTCTGGAGCATTTTTCAAAGGCTTTGACACTTCCATTATTCTCGAAATAGCCACTTGGTTTTCTGTGCACACCTTATAGGTTCATAGGTTGGTACTGGGCTATCTGCCCGAAGACATATATTAGCCCAGCCACGTTGTGCGGTATTCACCGCCCCTTTAGTAGTTCCTTAGACCCTTGTACTAGCAGCTAGTGCCCTTGGCCCCTATCTAGTAGTGCTGTTGGTGTGATCCCCGGTGTGAACTTTGTTACCCATCCACTCATCAAGGTTCCTCTTGAAAAGTGATAGTGAGGGGCTCTGTCTTATGTAGATCGGGACCCTGTTCCATAGTAAGGGAAGTCTCTGCGAAGGGAATCTGTCCTTCCAGCATGTTCTATTCATTGTTGTGTTGAGGTTTATATCCCTAGAGCATGTAGCTCGAGTAGATTTTGTTTTGCTAAGATGGAGCATGTTCAACAATTCTGGGTTGGACATGGCTCTGTACGTTAGATAGAGATCGCCTCTGAGAAAGCGGTATGCAACAGAGAGAACAGTCTTAGCTTTTTCAATCGTGCTGCATAGGCAGTAATCCTCTTGGTTAGGTACCTCTGTGGTCTCTCCAGCTGCTGGAGATGTCTAGCCAGGTACATTCCAATTGGTGCATTGTACTCAATAATGGGTCTGATGAGGGAAGAGTAGAGGGGCAGCATTACATCCTTAGATCTTGATGCAAACCCTTTCGTGATCAGATGGGTCACATAGAAGGATTTTCTTACCACTTTGGCAACATGGTTATCAAAGGCAAGCTGACTATCTACTTGGGTCCCTAGATCCCTTATTTCTTCTTCAGATTTCATGGGATTACCTCCTATGTTGTAGTTTGCTGTTTTTTTCCAAAGGGGCTTACTACGCATTTTTTTGCATTTAGCTTGAGACCATGGCTTTGACACCATGCATCAGTCTCATTTAGGCCCTTCTGGAGGATCTCCATGTCGGCCAGCGACTCTATTATAGCACCCAGTTTGCAGTCGTCCACAAACTTATTCAGCCACAGCCCTTCCGTGCTTGCCTGTACTTCTGAGAAGTATATGCCAAACAGGAGGGGCTCCAGGACAGAGCCCTGAGGCACACCACTCGTTACTGGTCTGGATTTGGACATAGATCCCGCTACTCTTACTTTCTGGGTTCTGTCTGAGGGCCAGTTTCCGATCCATCTTGTGACGTAAGGGTTTATGCCCAGGCTGGTGAGCTTATCAATAATACCTGAATGGGGAATGGTGTCAAATGTTTTAGCAAGGTCAAGGTAAGCCGTGTGTACCTCCTTTCCCTTATCTATAGCCTGAGTAACTGTCTCAAAGAAATCCACCAGGTTCAGGAGGCATGGTCTGCCCTTGACGAAGCCGTACTGTGTGGGGTCCAGTGACTGGAGGATGTCCTTCAAGGATGCATCTGCAGTCATAACAAATGGGTTGTCCTGTCGTCAGGCAGCCCTTCGGTCGGCCGGATTCCAAAGTCTGGGTCTGGCCTCGGCTGGTGTCGCACTTCACCCGACGTCATCTCTGCTGGTCTTCGGGTATAAAGGCATCAGCCGACGCCATTTTCCTCAGTCTTTCTTGCGCGTGGCCAAGCAGAAGCTGTTCGCAAGTGCCGGTCGGTCAGAACCAGAGATTACTACTACCGAATACTACTTCGAAGACTTCTAAAAGCTAAGTACCCCGTTGGGGACTCTTTCTTGCCTCAGCCGATGTCAGAAAAAGTAAATAACTGTTTAACTTGTGGGAAACAAATACCTCATAAAGATTTCCACTCTTACTGCTTACCTTGTTTAGGCCCAGACCACGACATAGCAGCCTGTTTAGCCTGTGCTTCCTTCAACCGACAAACGCTTAGGCGTCAGTCGGAGTTTGCTGAACAGTTTTTCGGCTCAGATTTTGCGTACATTATGCCGTCGGATCCTCCGACTTCTCAAATTGTTAAAAAAACGCAAAGAAAAAGACCGACACTCGCAGTCCGCGGTTTCGGTCGAAACCACGGTTAAGCAAACCGCGAGTGTCTCGGTTTCGGCCGAAACCGAGCAAACGGGTCAATCTTCAGCCGAATCCATGACTACTACCGAGGCCCCTGCTACCCTAGTTGAATCGGCCTCTGAGGTTTTGCCTACTAATGTGGTTCCTTTAGAATTATCGGACACTATCCCTTTGGATGTCTCTACCCCAGCACGTGGTGCTGCTAGGCCTCCTGCAGCCATGTCTATCAAGGCCTTTGCCAGGGCTAAAGCAGCCAAAACTGCTAAATCAGTGCCTGTTAAGCCCCCCTCACACAGGCCCAGTTCCAGTTCTCAAATGCTTACTTTGGCAGAGGATCTCATCTCTTTAATAAGGGGATCCCGATCTCACCCAGACAGGGCCTCTCAGCCTCCTGAAAAGAGACCTAGAGCAGAGCCCCCAGAGCCAGTGTCCTCAGATGATTCCTCTGATGATTCAGACATTACAGACCATCCAGAGGCTCCTTTTTCTACTTATGAAGATTCCGATGCTGAAGAATCTATTCCATCTGCCTCTCCACCAGAGGAATTTTCCTTTGGAGAAACACTACATGCCATGAGAGAGCAATTCCAATGGCAGGGACAAGATTTCTTAGATTCAAGAAAAAGGCTTAGGACCTTTCTACACTTACCGCAACATAGGCCCTTAGCTATACCTCCAGTTCTTCCTGTTGTGGATGATGCATTTAATGATGTTTGCACTGCTCCTGATAGTTTACCTCCAGCCCCTGCCAAACCCGATAGGTTTTACAGGGTACCGGACACTCATCACCACCTATACAAGGCCCCACTCGCAGATCCTGAGACTATCTCCCAGGGGCCTAAGGCAGTAGCTTCGACCTCAGCAAAAAAACCTCTCCCTTCTGAAAGGGAATCCAGGTCCTTAGAGAGATGGGGTAAAAAAGTTTACACCTCTGCTACTCTCTCAGCTAGAGCTTTGAACTGTCAGTTTCATATGATCCAATACCAAGAGTTTATGCTTGATCAGTTAACTAAGAAACTGTCCTCTGATGATTCCTTAGATAAATATGTTCTAGAAATGGTGAATAACATTCAGCAGGTTAGTAACCATTCTTTAAAATGTGGCTATGATGCACTGGAGGCTTCATTTAGATCAGCCATGACTGGCACAGTTATAAGAAGGCATGCATGGTTGAAAGAACAGGTCTTGCCGGATCATGTTAAAGCAAAGTTGTTAGATGCTCCTATGGATAAGGCCAGTCTATTTGGTTCTCCTGCCCAGCAAGTAATGAAGAAAATGGAAGAGAAGGCAAAATCTGTACAAACAGTTAAAGATTTCTTACAGGTTCAGCCCCCAAGGTTTAGCAGGAACTGGCCTTCCAAAAATTGGTCCTTTCCAGACTCCTCTAAATCTCAGAGAGGCAGGAATAGACGTTCCAGAGGCAGAAATCAATCCAGAGGAGGTGCCTACAGAGGACGCCAGTGGCAAGGCAACAACCAGCGAGGCACAGACACAACCACTGCCACTGCAACAGGACAATCACAGTGACTTGGCTCTGACACCGCCTACCAGGGAACAAATAGCAGCACCCTTAGGCGGAAAGTTAGCCTTATTTTCAAAAAATTGGCACTATATCACAAAAGACAAGTGGATTTTGCAGACTATAGACCGAGGCTACAGGTTTCATTTCCACACCTTACCAGTAAAAAGAGGAATGCCAAACCTACCTCCAAATCAGAAAACAGAAGCTCTAAAACAAATAGCTCAATTAACAGAAATGAGAGCTGTGGAAAGAGTACCACCAACAGAGCAGGGCAAAGGATTCTACTCCAGACTCTTCCTAGTACCAAGAAAAGAGAAAAGTTGGAGGCCTATTCTCGACTTGTCCGCCTTAAACACATTCATCATTGTTCCAAAATTCAAAATGCTGACCTTGCAGCAACTTCTTCCCATGCTGGGCAAGGAGTGTTTGCTGGTGACTCTAGATCTCAAGGAGGCATACCTGCACGTCCCCATGCGACCAAATTGCAGAAGATACCTCAGATTTCTTGCAGGATCAGAGCATTATCAATTCTCAGCATTGCCCTTTGGCTTATCTACTGCGCCCAGAGTATTCACAAAATGCCTGGCATCAGTAATCGCTCATTGCAGGCTACAGGGAATCCAAATTTATCCATACCTGGACGACTGCCTGATACAAGCGGACAACAAAAGCAAGCTGACAAAAGACTTACAAAGAGTCATTTGCTTACTACAAGCCCTGGGATACACAGTCATTTTAAAAAAGTCAAGACTAATACCATCCCAAACAAGAACGTTCTTGGGTGCAGAATTGGACACAGTAAAGCAGATGGCATTCCTAACTGCAGAAAAACAAAAACAACTCCCTCTTTACTTCTTGGCATTAACAAAGCAGAACAAACTAACAGCAAGGAAAGTACTGCAGGCCTTGGGCTTCATGGCATCATGCATAATCCTGGTCCTCCATGCCAGACTGCATATGAGAAAACTACAGTGGTACCTAAAAAATTTATGGTCTCAACACAGGCACGGCTTAGAAACCGAAATTCCACTAATCCCATGCCTGAAACAAGAGTTCCTATGGTGGGCTCAAGCATGCCAGTTAAACCCAGGCTTGCCCTTCCAAAACTTACAAGCAAGCCAAACCATCACAACGGACGCCTCAGACCAAGGTTGGGGGGCCCACATGCTGGACAAATGCATACAAGGATTATGGACCCCCAGATCAACTGCACCTGCACATAAATCAAAAAGAAATGCTGGCAGTAAAACTAGCAATCCAGAATTTCAGACCATTCCTCAAAGAAGGCCATTTGATGATAAGGACAGACAACACCACAGTCATGTGGTACATCAACAAACAGGGAGGCACTCATTCATACCCCCTATGCAGAATGACTCTGGACCTATGGAATATGGCTCTGAGCTACAACATTCAGTTACAGGCAATATTTGTACCGGGAAAAGAAAACATCCTAGCAGACATGTTAAGCAGAACAACCTCGGATGCTCACGAATGGATGCTACACCCGGACATCTTCAAGGCCATCACACAGAAATGGGGAATGCCACAAATAGACCTATTCGCATCCCCACTCAATCACCAGCTCAAGAAATTCTGCACAAGGACATACCACCCACTTGCATGGAAGGTGGACTCTCTATCCTTCAATTGGAAAGGCCTGACAGCATATGCATTTCCATCTCTTCCCTTGATGCACAAGGTACTACTGAAAATCAAAGAGGAGCGTCCAAGGATAATTCTGATAGCTCCAAATTGGCCAAGACAACACTGGTATCCATTGCTGAGGAGCATGTCTCGGAACAGAACGTGGACACTACCCCTGATGCCTTTGATGTTAACTCAGAACAACTACAACATCATGCATCCAAATCTAAAAACTCTACAACTGACTGCCTGGAACATTACATAACAGCAACTAACCCAGATTTATCCCAAAGGGTTAAAGACATTATCCTGGAGGCCCGCAGACCTTCGACAAGAAGGAACTATGCAGGGAAATGGAAAAGGTTTCTCATTTGGAGCACTGAAAGAGGAAAAGATGTGTCAAAGGTAGATATTGCCAACATCCTGGAGTACTTGGCAGAGCTTCTCCATACAGGCCTGTCCTATTCCTCCATCAAGATACATGCATCAGCTATTTCTGCAGAATACAGCTTCGATCCCCCTGTCTTCTCACATCCTCTACTCAGGCAGTTCCTCAGAGGAATCAAGAATGTAAAACCTCCTAGGAAACCACCATTACCAGCATGGGACTTGAACTTTGTGCTAGAAAAATTGACACTCCCTCCATTTGAACCAGCAGCAACAGCAGATCTTCAACACCTATCCTGGAAAACTGCTTTCCTACTGGCAATTACCTCAGCAAGAAGGGTTTCGGAACTACAGGCCTTAATGGCAGTACAACCCTTCCTAATCTTCCATCAAGATAGAGTATCCATGAGAACTAATCCTACATTTATGCCTAAGGTGGTATCCAGAGTGTCTCTAAACCAGGCAATCCACCTACCTACCTTCTTTCCCAATCCACAGAACAGGGGGGAAAGACTGCTGCATACCTTGGATGTACATAGACAGTTGCGCTACTACCTGGACAGAACCAAGGGCAATAGAAAAACTGACCAGCTTCTAGTAGCCTATGCAACAGGAAGGGAAGGAAAAGCAATCTCCAAACAGACAATCTCTAAGTGGATAGGAAATTGCATAAGATTCTGTTACTCCTACCATGGAAAGCCAGTTCCACATTACATAAGACCTCACTCTACAAGGGCTACAGCCACTACCACAGCTTTTTTACGAGGAGTGGCTACCAAGGACATTATTGAGGCGGCTACTTGGACCTCCGTGCATGCATTTGCCAAGCATTATAACTTACCTCTATACTCTAGATCCCGAGCAGGGTTTGCCACTGATGTACTGCAAGGGATCCTAACTACACCATAATTCTATTTCCTCCTCCCCTAGTTTGGCTATGGTATTCTACCCATTTGTTATGACTGCAGATGCATCCTTGAAGGACATAGTACAGTTTTGTACCTACCACAAATGTAGATGTCCGAACAGGATAGCATCTGCAGTCAGGATTACCCACCCTCCTTCCCCTCTGTGGTACTCCTAGGGTATTTACCCACCTAATAGCTAGCTGGGGGGGGATCTCTTATGGTGTATTTGTTTGTATATATGTACATACATGCTTATTTTTTGTGTTTGCCTTCTACCTTTTTGGAAACATTGGCATTCATCCTAAATTTAGCTCTCCAAGAGGGCAACTGGCATCTGGGGCAAGAAACACTGAGGAAAATGGCGTCGGCTGATGCCTTTATACCCGAAGACCAGCAGAGATGACGTCGGGTGAAGTGCGACACCAGCCGAGGCCAGACCCAGACTTTGGAATCCGGCCGACCGAAGGACTGCCTGACGACAGGACAACCCATTTGTTATGACTGCAGATGCTATCCTGTTCGGACATCTACATTTATGGTAGGTACAAAACTGTACTTTCCCAATCTCTCCATTTATGAGTTCCATAATGATTTGCTTCATAGCCTTACAGATCAGACTGGTCAGGCTTATTGTTCGGTAGTTCCCAGGGTCAGTTGTGGCCCCACCCTTGTGTAGCGGGACCACCGTTGCCGTGCGCCATTCTGTGGGCACATAGCCTGTGGAGAGGCTGAGACTGAGCAGGGTATTAAGATGCGGGGTTAATTCCTTTTGGAGCTCGCATATGACACAGCCTGGGACACCATCTGGTCCCATGGAGGCAGTGTTTTTAGCTTTAGATAGAGCCTTGTTAATCAACATATCAGTAATAATTGGACTTGCACAATCCCCTGGAATGGTAATAGGCCCTGTAGGTGGTGGTGGTGGGGGGGATTTGCACTGAACCTGTCAGCCAAGATGTTGACAATGTCAGAAGGGTCAGTGTATTTTGTTCCATTTTGTACTAGCTCAGAACAGACCTGAGCGTTGCCATTTAGGTTTTTGACGTAGTCATAGAAGGCCTTATGGTTATCCTTGGCAACTTTCTTTTCAAAATTAGCTTTAGTTGACTTGATGAGGGCCCTCAATTTCTTACTAATGCTGATCAGGGATGATTTTTCTACTTGAGATTTGGCCTTTTTTTGTATAAGTCTCCTCCTTTTATTGTAAAGTTTGCTTCACAAGGCATTACAAGATAGACCAGATTTCCAGGTCCAGGGCTGGATTTGCCAGGGCTATCCTTCATGGATTCCTGGAGAACTCTACTTTGCCACCTCACCCTTCCTCACAGTGAGCTTTGGCACTCACCCATATGTACAGAATACTGCAACATGTGAATAGAAGGACATGGAAAAGTTGTGTAAAATCTTACTGTAACTGTAGATTTTCTTCTCTTCCATGTTGCAGTATTCCTTCCCTCCCACCTACCCCTCCTATTTTCTGACAGTTCCTTTTTTGGATGGCACAGGACTTGCATTACCTTCTCTGGGACTGGTTCCAACTGGGGCGCTCAGTTCTGAGGTCTGGTGCGTGCAGATGTCACTTTGATGGCCCACACTCTGATGGCTAAATCAGACATCCCAAGCATCATACAGTGACCGAATTCTTTTGTATATTGGCCGGACGTTCGGGTAGCAAAAGGAGAAAACCCATATGTGCAGAATACTGCAACATGGAAAAGAAGGGCAGTTATGGTAAGATTTTACACAACTTTTCTTTCATTTGGGAGAGGGTACTGCATTTATTTTGTTAGGTTTGTTGACCGTGTAAGTCCACTAGACTGTGTCCCTTTTCAGGGTCAACTCAGGAGCACTTTCTGATTAAGTGACTTGCCCAGAGAAACATGTAGACAATGGAGGTTATAAGGTCCAGGAAGCAGTTCTTTAACAGCTCAGAGTATAGCCCTGCATCTTTGAATGACAGGACCGTTACTCTGAAGTAGGAGCGTCTGCCTGCCTTTTTCCCTTCTTACCTATATATTTTTGTGTTTGCGTTTGGCAGCATCTGCCTTTTCTCCTTTTGGAGATAGGCTGCCTTGTGGTGACTGTATATAAATAAAAATGTTACACTTGGTAGTGGTCTTTTCTGCTCTTTTGTATGGCATTGATAACATTTATTTGTTTATTTGGGGGGGGTTGACATAGGATGAAGACTACTGTTTTATTCTGATCTTCCATTTCTCTGCCACTAAAGAGAACTGAAGATGATGCAGTCTACTCTGTCCTTTAGTCAAGTTTCCAACTGATGTCCACATTTGAGGAGGCATCTTCACACTTGAAATAGAAGACTTCCTATTGCACTTGAAGTCCGACATCTGCTTGCAGCTAAGTCCACTACACCACTGACGTTTTGTTAAGATATATGCAGTTGTGTCAAGAACCCTCACACTGCTGTACTGTCTGATATGCTTCAGCTGGAATGATGGTATTTTCAGTGAACGCTACTTAATTTTGGTTTGGCAGCTAGTCAGCATAAACTGCCTGGCCTCTACTATGAGACTAGTTTTGCAGACCAAGCTGCAACACCCCCACCTCCCAACACACCCCACAGAATAGGCTAGACAGTGTCAGGTGATCCTTGCTGGTTGATTGTTTCAACACTATTTTGCTGATCAGTCCTAGATCATTTGAATTGCTGTTGGGTCTCCATCTATTTTATGATCTTATCAAAAGTAGTACGCACTATCTTCTTCTTCTTCTTTTGGCTTTTCCCGGTTAGGGGTCGCCACAGCGGATCACCTGTCCGCTCATGATTGGCAGTGGAGTTTTTACAGTGGCGAGTTGCCAGCCCGGCGCCCAGCCTCCCACAGAAGGCACACACACACTCTCACTCCTAGGGCCAATTTAGAGTGTCCAATCCACCTACAGCATGTCTTTGGGATGTGGGAAGAATCCGGAGCACCTGGAGAAAACCCATGTGACCACAGGGTCGACATGCAGACTCCACACAGATGGCACCCCAGCTGAGGATCGAACCTGAGAACCTCTTGCTGTGAGGCGACAACGCTAACCGCTGCACCACCACGCTCACCCTATCATACTTATTATTATGTCAGATTGAGCTGTTTCAAACAGCCTACTTTTTATAACACTGAGAGGAAAGTTATATTTTTCCCCTAAATTATAAAGACATTTGCATTTTTTCATGTTTCATGGTAAGATAAAGCTATCCAAGTAAGTATTATCCTGCCCTTGCATGGACAGGTGGTAATCTAAGCTTGGGCTTCCCAAATGAAGCCCCCGCACCCCACTAATAAACATGAGTTTTTTTGGTTATGTAGTGTGCTGTTTGTGTACTTAACTTTGTAGTGGTTGTTCTCAACGCATTATTACTGTTTTCCCAAAGTAAGAGTATGTACTATTGTTTTGTATATTTGTAAAACTGTAGCTTCTATACTTAGCCCAAAAAAGCTGAGTAGAGTTGCTATTGTGGGGTCACCACCCAAAAGGCAAAGGGAGGGGGACATGTTCGCTTGTAGTAACAGTCAAGATAGCAGATGGGAGTGAGATGAATTAAGATGCATGAGACATTAACAGTGGAAACAGATTCTTGGGACATTGAGCGTCACCTCACTGCTGAGGTAGGAGCCAGAGCTTGTGTGGGAGGGTGAAGACTATTGGCTAGAATTACAAAGCACAAAAACAAACACAAACTGAACTGCAAATTCCCAAATGAAGAAAACAAAGGACTCCAAGCCACAAGTGAGGTAAAGTTTACCTCCCTTGTGGCTTGGAGTCATTTGTTTTCTGCATTTGGGTTATTGGCTAGAATTAGTTGACCTCGCCTGTGATGTACAACATTGGTTTTGGAACTTCTCAAATGTGAGTGGTCTCTGTCCTACTCTAAAACTGACTGTTAGGAGAGAACCCAAGCTTGTGTGGAGATGCTCTCGGGCCTATCCACTCATCTCCCATGTGCAGTTTAGTTGGGTCTGTGCCAGTAAACTTGTGAAGTTCTACTTGGTGTGACTGCAAGTTGTAGGAAGGACAACTCTTGAGTGTACATTTTACTTAGCTGTTCTGAGTGTTTGAGGACCCTGAAATAGTACTTGATATGGTACTGCCCATAGATTTTAGTTGTTGGAGGTATCGGGCACTTGGGTAGGGAATGATGGAGACACTTGGAGGTGAGTGATTGGAAGGAATGGTTTGTCTCTTCTGAATCATTGGATGTTTTTGGACTTTATGCTGGTAATGGTGGGTCCGTAACAAACACCATTTTCAAGCATAAGGATGCTCATAAGTGTACTTGGTAGAAGAACTCTCTAGGTCAGAGGTGTGTGATTGACTTTAGAGCTATGTCATCAGACACTCTGCTTAAGTGATATGCTGAACTTTTAACCTGATGCAAATTTGGTGGTGAGTTGCGTCACTTTGTGAATTATTTCTATAGGTGTAGAGAAGATATTGCTAGAACTGCTGAAGGCACTGGGCATTGCTGGATAGCCTGATAAACTGGGATTGTCGTCCCCATTTCAAAACAAAAAAAATTGAGCAGGAGGATGTTTTTCAGTTGTAGAGAGATCACACACTCCTCAGCCTTCAGGAAATATGTATTGCAAACTTAACTGTATGCACTAGTTTTCACCTAGTTAGTAATGGTTGCGAAACTGTTGCAGCTTATGGCAATCTCAGTGTTACACTTACATGTGTATACAAATTTACAGTTACTGATTGCTTTCTTGATGTAATACACTTCTGTTTACTTTATCGTATTCATTCCTGAAAGGGGTCCTTGGATCATTGTACTTACCAGGTCAGTAAATAAATAAAATTGTGTAGGACCATGTAATATTTTCACAGCTGAGTGTCTTCATGTGATTTTTGACTTTTTTATGCAGTAGTACATCAAATGACAATGCCAATGAAAGCAATGAAGTACTGCCATGTTCCACTGTACGCCCCGAAGAGATACCACCAATACCAGAGAACAGATTCCTCATGAGAAAAAGTCCTTCTGAAAAAGAAGAAATAAGGGATGACAAAAGAAAAGAAAAAGAGAGAGAGAAGGAAAGGTTTGTTTAAGTACAAATTGTATTTTTATATAGTCTGTCTGGATGACACACAAGTATTGTGTAAATGTATGCTACTGTGTTACTTTATCAGTGATGAAACCCTGGTTCTTGCTTGTGTTGGAGTTAATTAAATGCAGCTATTTCTTAAGATGCATACCCAAGCTCTTATTTGGTTAACAGTGGATAATGATTTGGGTTTATCCAACTTCTGTTTCCTCATAATCTGGTCAGATTTTGCTAGCAGTAGCTCTTCCCTTTGACATGCAGTGCAAGTTTTGCAGTGTTGAGGGTAATGAAGCTGACAACTTCAGGCTTCCAACATTGGTGCAATGTTGTTCTAGCTCTCCATTTCTTCAGTCCTTCAATTGCACTAGATGAAACTGGTATTGCACTGTGGCTCATACTTTTCAGTTTGTACTTTTTCAGTAAAGAAAAAACATAAAACATCTAAAACACCGTTTTTTATTCGGGAAAGTAAATAATGTTTATCATGATGATAAAAACGTTCATTGTAAGGTCACTTTTGCAGTTGTATTCATAAAGTAATTGGCCAGAGGCTGATATCCACCTGGCCAACCTGTGTAGTGTACAGTGCTATTGGGGCCAGAGTACAGACCTTGTGCTACAGTTGTCCATCGATAACGTAAAAAGTTAATAAGGGATGCAAATGCATGTCGCTGGCAAGATGTATCCTATTAATAAATCTACTGATGATGAAGACAACAGTTTTTGATAGCAACCAGCAGCTGTTGCCTACCACCACTGCAAGCAAGGAGTTGTTGTTCTTTCGGTTTTTCCCGATTAGGGGTCGCCACAGCAGAACTCCGGTCCACTAATGATTGGCAGTAGATTTTTACAGTGCCGAGGTGCCAGCTCGACGCTCAACCTTCAACGAAGGCACGCCCATTCACGCATGTCTTTCGAACGCCACTCGACTGCGGGAGGACATGCAGACTCCATACAGAAGCCGCTCCAGCCGAGAGTCGAACGGGAGAACCTCTTGCTGTGAGGTGACAACACTATCACTGCACCACCGTGGCTTACACTGGAAGTAAGGAGTACAATATTCAAGAGTGGCCTGTTGGTTCATTTATTGATTCAAATGCTCCTTCTGTTGCAAATGATTGTTAATTCAGTTGCTGGTAGTAGCATTGAGGCTTGTAGTTCATCTTCCCCTTTTTGAGACATGGCTTTGGGGAACTGTGGCAGAAAGCAGAGCGTTCCAAGGGACAGATGGAAGACAGGGGTGGGGCAGAGTAAAGTGCATTTCACTAAATTTGAAAGTTCTACATGTGGTGTTTCTGTTTTGAACTTTAGTGATTTTGTCATGACATTTGGGTGTTTTGAAAAAAAGGATTTTCATTTGTTCCAACTTGTAGAGCTAATTTGACTAACACTGTCAAAGAACTTGGCTGCATGTATGTAAGCTTAATTTAAATTGTATTTTGCATAATGTTAATTTGGAGAGGGGATTTAAGATTTCAGAAGAGATGTATACTCCATCTGTTCATCATACTTTGCAAGTCTTTTCTGAGGCTTGCGAAAAGGAAATAAGGGATCTCTTGAGCAATTCCACTCCCTAAAAAGTTTAATACGACTCCTAAGAGGCAGGCTTTGTTGGAGCTTAGAAATTTCCAGGGGTTCCAAGTTATGAAATCTGACAAGGGCAATGGGATGGTGCTCGTGAATTTTGTGGATTATGTCCACAGTATTTCTGCTGTTTGGCAGATGGTAAATTCTATGAACCTGTTTCTGTTTGTGAAATTAATTACTGTTTTCATTAGTTGGATAATGTTTTGCTAGACCTTTTGTATAATGGGCAGATTGATGTTAACCTCTATAATTTTTTTATCCTCGTATGTCGAATTTCCGAAGCCGGGTAGGTTTTTCAGTATTCCAGAAACCCATAAGGTTATAGCTAAGGGTGAGAGTCACTCTTTTAGTTCCATTATTTCAACAGGAGAAACGAAAGCAGAATTTGTATCTATTTTTTTAGATTCAGTTGTTAACCCTTTGATACAAAATTCAAGGTTCTAACTCAGAGATTCTTGGGCATTATTAGGTTAATTGCAGAAATATCCCTTCTCAGGATGTGAGAAGTGTATGTTTACACCTGTAATTTAGTTGTATTCCTGTATACCGTAGGATGCAGGGTTGGATTTATTTCAGGAATTATTTAGTTTCATTTTGCGAAAGCTTGTTTTGGAGAATATCTTTTTTGTTTTAATGAAAATTATCTTAAACAAAAAAGAGGGGTGGCGATGGGTGCCAAGATGGCACCCTCCTATGCCAGTTTAGTAATGAGTTGGTGAGAGCATGAATTTCTTTGTTCACACCCATTTTTTGATAAACGTTTGATTTTACAGGAGGTATAGCGATTATTTATTTTTTATGTGAGAAGGTGATTTTGAGGAGTTTTCTATTTTTATTCATGACCTTAATGCTACCACTTTCTTTTTACGATTTACTCAGGGGTGTTTAGGAAGTAATTAATTTTTTGGATGAGATTACAGTGTATGTGAATTTTGGCTTCTTCCAGAGTAACCTCTTTAGGAAAGTAACTTGTGTTAATAATTGTTTTGCTTCCAGTAGCCAACACAGTTAGTTTATGAAGAAGAACGTTGTTAGAGGTCAGTTTATTAGGATAACCCGTCTCATTAGCATAGATTTGCATTTCGACAAAGACGTTTTATTTTTGAAACAATTATTTAAGGAAAGAGGCCATACTGACCCCCCTTTTTTGGACTGTGTAATCAGTGAAATTAGATATCTGAGAAGGGCGAAGTACCCTCCAGTTTTATTTAGTCATTTCACTAATCCTTGTAATAGAGATGGACATGGTGTTGATTGTAGTTTCATGTCAATGGGTTTTCCTTTGCCCATTTTGTCTGATGCAAACCACATTAAGGCTATTTTAAGCGGAAACTGGAAGATCATTTTGGGCAGCAAAGATCTTCGTGCAGTCCTCGTGTTGGTCCCCAAATTTTGTTACAAGAAAAACTTGTGATCTGAAACAGTTCTTTGAACATATTTCTGTCACTGACCATGTCAGTAAAATAGGTATATGTCCTTCTCCTCCATGTTGCAGTATTCATAACAGTAGGGAGGTGACTGCCTGAGCACCAGACATCTGGGCAGTATACCAAAGCCTTAGGATAAGGGGTACGTGTGACATTGCTTGTCAGAGCCATAAACCAACGTTGGCAGTAAAAGTGACATCTGCATGTACCTAACCCAGAACTTTTCTGCTGCAGTGATCTACGGACCTCTGATCGCCAGCTCCTGGAATCCGTTTGCTTGTTTGACTTAGGCTGTCCACTGCAGGCACGTACCCTTTTGGGTTTTTTGATTATATTTCTTCTTGCTTTCCAGACATACACGTCAGCTAGGAAGGGAAAGTGTGCTTGTGGAAGACAAATTCCATATAAAGACACGCATGATCAGTGTTTGTTTTGTTTAGGGGAAGGCCACAACTATAAGTCTTGAGACATCTGGCAGTTCTTTGTACATAAAACTTTGCATAGTTGCTTGGCTGCTTTAAAGTTATATTTGGAAAACCAAAGACTCAGATGTTTTACGTTATGTATGGAGGGTGGGGGGTAGGTACCTCCGAGGAGCCACCTCGGGAGAAAGCCAAAAAAAGTTAGGCCCAATGCCCATGCTGCACCTCAGGAGTCGAATGAGACTCTCGAGGCAAATTTTAGCCAAGTGTCCCATCGGGCGTCTGTTTCACCACTGGAACCAGTAACTGTGGTAGAAGACAGTTCAGCTGAAACCCAGAGCATGTCCGATGAGGTTGATCAGCCATCAGGCCCTGATGGCGAGGGGGATCCCCTGTTCATGGCATCAGAGGGGCCTACTACTGCCTTACCATCCACCCCGGCGCCTGTTGCAAAACCGACTACTCCTATTCCTCTTAAGAGGAAACAGAAAGAAAAACACAGAGCTATAGAGCCAGCACCTGGATGGGAAGCCTTTTCCCAGAACTTGTTCAGAGCCTTCCAGGCCCTTCAGCCTCAGGTGCCACAACCAGCCCTACCGCCTGTACAGGCCTTGGAGGAGTCTGAAGAAGAACTCTCTTCTGATGAATCCCTGACTTACTTTTCCCAAGTTGAGTCTCCCAAGGACTTTGCTGCTCTTGAGGAGGAGGACACCATTAGTCCTGATTCTCCTGGGAAAGAATTCTTCTTTGGGGACACGGTTACACTTATGAGAGAGCATTTTAAGTGGCAGGTCTGTGATGTTTCTGAGACTAAAAAGAGGTATTTTGAACTCCTGCAAATCGACCAGCCTTCTACATCTGCAGATGTTCTTCGTGTTTCACTGTTGCAGTCATCGCACTTGTGTTATCCTGCCAGGGATAGCCCTCAGTCGTCCTGAATACCAGAGGCTTAGTATTTCTGCGTCGGTTGCTGTCACTCCAGGACTGACATCATTACATCAGTCTTTCTTACCAAGGAGCCCGGAGCAGAAGCAGTTCGCACGAGTGCCAGTCCGCCTCCACCTGAGTTTATTTCCGAATTGAAGTTGAAGTCTTATAAAGCAAAGTACCGCATTGGGGATCCTTTTTTCTTGCTCTAACCGATGTTGGAAAAAGTTAACAATTGTCTCGCCTGTGGAAAGCAAATACCACACCGCGATTTCCGTTTTACTGCATCACCTGTTTAGGCCCAGACCACGACGTCCCCCGCTGTCAGTTTTGTGCTTTGTTTAACACCAAAACTATACATCGTCGGGCTCTTATTGTAGCTAAATATTTCCAGTCTCTATCTCTGTATTCCGAAATGGCTTTGATAAGCCATCCGACTACCGATCCTCTGAAAAAAGGTAAGGAAAAAGACAGAGTGTACAGGTCCAAAACCGCTGCCAACGCTTCTGTTAAGCTAGTCGCCAGTTCGCCTGTCCTCAGTGAGGAGCTTTCACAGCCCCTGATGCCCACTTCTGTGGATTCGCAGGCCGCTACTGAGACCCGTTCGGAGTCCGGTATGCTGCAAAACTTTTCTTTGACTAAGGATTCTGCGGATGTGTCTATCTTGGATGAGTCCGGAGCCACGGAGCAGGCACCGGCTTCCAAGGAAGATGTCCTTCAAGGATGCATCTGCAGTCATAACAAATGGGTTGTCCTGTCGTCAGGCAGCCCTTCGTTCGGCCGGATTCCAAAGTCTGGGTCTGGCCTCGGCTGGTGTCGCACTCCACCCGACGTCATCTCTGCTGGTCTTCGGGTATAAAGGCATCAGCCGACGCCATTTTCCTCAGTCTTTCTTGCCGCGTGGCGCCCGAAGCAGAAGATGTTTGCAAGTGCCGGTCGGTCAGATCCAGAGATTACTACTACCGAATACTACTTCGAAGACTTCTAAAAGCTAAGTACCCCGTTGGGGACTCTTTCTTGCCTCAGCCGATGTCAGAAAAAGTAAATAACTGTTTAACTTGTGGGAAACAAATACCTCATAAAGATTTCCACTCTTACTGCTTACCTTGTTTAGGCCCAGACCACGACGTAGCAGCCTGTTTAGCCTGTGCTTCCTTCAACCGACGAACACTTAGGCGTCGGTCGGAGTTTGCTGAACAGTTTTTCAGCTCAGATTTTGCGTACATTATGCCGTCGGATCCTCCGACTTCTCAAATTGTTAAAAAACGCAAAGAAAAAGACCGACACTCGCGGTCTGCGGTTTCGGCCGAAACCACGGTTAAGCAAACCGCGAGTATCTCGGTTTCGGCCGAAACCGAGCAAACGGGTCAATCTTCAGCCGAATCCATGACTACTACCGAGGCTCCTGCTACCCTAGTTGAATCGGCCTCTGAAGTTTTGCCTACTAATGTGGTCCCTATAGAATTATCAGACACCATCCCTTTGGATGTCTCTACCCCAGCACGTGGTGCTGCTAGGCCTCCTGCAGCCATGTCTATTAAGGCCTTTGCCAGGGCTAAAGCAGCCAAAACTGCTAAATCAGTGCCTGTTAAGCCCCCTCACACAGGCCCAGTTCCAGTTCTCAAATGCTTACTCTGGCAGAGGATCTCATCTCTTTAATAAGGGGATCCCAATCTCACCCAGACAGGGCCTCTCAGCCTCCAGAAAAGAGACCTAGAGCAGAGCCCCCAGAGCCAGTGTCCTCAGATGATTCTTCTGATGATTCAGACATTACAGACCATCCAGAGGCTCCTTTTTCTACTTATGAAGATTCCGATGCTGAAGAATCTATTCCATCTGCCTCTCCACCAGAGGAATTTTCCTTTGGGGAAACCTTACATGCCATGAGAGAGCAATTCCAATGGCAGGGACAAGATTTCTCAGATTCAAGAAAAAGGCTTAGGACCTTTCTACACTTACCGCAACATAGGCCCTTAGCTATACCTCCAGTTCTGCCTGTTGTGGATGATGCATTTAATGATGTTTGCACTGCTCCTGATACTTTACCTCCAGCCCCTGCCAAACCAGATAGGTTTTACAGGGTACCGGACACTCATCACCACCTATACAAGGCCCCACTTGCAGATCCTGAGACTATCTCACAGGGGCCTAAGGCAGTAGCTTCGACCTCAGCAAAAAACCCTCTCCCTTCTGAAAGGGAATCCAGGTCCTTAGAGAGATGGGGTAAAAAAGTTTACACCTCTGCTACTCTTTCAGCTAGAGCTTTGAACTGTCAGTTTCATATGATCCAATACCAAGAGTTTATGCTTGATCAGTTAACTAAGAAACTGTCCTCTGATGACTCCTTAGATAAGAAATATGTTTTAGAAATGGTGAATAACATTCAGCAGGTTAGTAACCATTCTTTAAAATGTGGCTATGATGCACTGGAGGCTTCATTTAGATCAGCCATGACTGGCACAGTTATAAGAAGGCATGCATGGTTGAAAGAACAGGTCTTGCCGGATCATGTTAAAGCAAAGCTGTTAGATGCTCCTATGGATAAGGCCAGCCTAATTGGTTCTCCTGCTCAACAAGTAATGAAGAAAATGGAAGAGAAGGCAAAATCTGTACAAACAGTTAAAGATTTCTTACAGGTTCAGCCCCCAAGGTTTAGCAGGAACTGGCCTTCCAAAAATTGGTCCTTTCCAGACTCCTCTAAATCTCAGAGAGGCAGGAATAGACGTTCCAGAGGCAGAAATCAATCCAGAGGAGGTGCCTACAGAGGACGCCAGTGGCAAGGCAATAACCAGCGAGGCACAGACACAACCACTGCCACTGCAACAGGACAATCACAGTGACTTGGCTCTGACACCGCCTACCAGGGAACAAATAGCAGCACCCTCAGGCGGAAAGTTAGCCTTATTTTCAATAAATTGGCACTATATCACAAAAGACAAGTGGATTTTGCAGACCATAGACCAAGGCTACAGGTTTCACTTCCACACCCTACCAGTAAAAAGAGGAATGCCAAACCTACCTCCAAATCAGAAAACAGAAGCTCTAAAGCAGATAGCTCAATTAACAAAGATGAGAGCTGTGGAAAGAGTACCACCAACAGAACAGGGCAAAGGATTCTACTCCAGACTCTTCCTAGTACCAAGAAAAGAGAAAAGTTGGAGACCTATTCTCTACCTGTCCGCCTTAAACACATTCATCATTGTCCCAAAATTCAAAATGCTGACCCTACAGCAACTTCTTCCCATGCTGGGCAAGGAGTGTTGGCTGGTAACTCAAGGAGGCATACCTGCACGTCCCCATATGACCAAATTGCAGAAGATACCTCAGATTTCTTGCAGGATCAGAGCATTATCAATTCTCAGCATTGCCCTTTGGCTTATCTACTGCGCCCAGAGTATTCACAAAATGCCTGGCATCAGTAATCGCTCATTGCAGGCTACAGGGAATCCAAATTTATCCATACCTGGACGACTGCCTGATACAAGCGGACAACAAAAGCAAACTGACAAAAGACTTACAAAGAGTCATTTGCTTACTACAAGCTCTTACTACAAGCCCTGGGATACACAATTTAAAAAAGTCAAGACTAATACCATCCCAAACAAAAACATTCTTGGGTGCAGAATTGGACACAGTAAAACAAATGGCATTCCTAACTGCAGAAAAACAAGAACAACTCCCTCATTACTTCTTGGCATTAACAAAGCAGAACAAACTAACAGCAAGGAAAGTACTGCAGGCCTTGGGCTTCATGGCATCATGCATAATCCTGGTCCCCCAGGCCAGATTGCATATGAGAAAACTACAGTGGTACCTAAAGAATTTATGGTCTCAACACAGGCACAGCTTAGAAACCGAAATACCACTAATCCCATGCCTGAAACAAGAGTTCCTATGGTGGGCTCAAGCATGCCAGTCAAACCCAGGCTTGCCCTTCCACAACTTTCAAGCAAGCCAAACCATCACAACGGACGCCTCAGACCTAGGTTGGGGGGCCCACATGCTGGACAAATGCATACAAGGATTATGGACCCCAGATCAACTGCACCTGCACATAAATTAAAAAGAAATGCTGGCAGTAAAACTAGCAATCCAGAATTTCAGACCATTCCTCAAAGAAGGCCATTTGATGATAAGGACAGACAACACCACAGTCATGTGGTACATCAACAAACAGGGAGGCACTCATTCATACCCCCTATGCCGAATGACTCTGGACCTATGGAATATGGCTCTGAGCTACAACATTCAGTTAAGGGCAATATTTGTACCGGGAAAAGAAAACATCCTAGCAGACATGTTAAGCAGAACTACCTCGGATGCTCACGAATGGATGCTACACCCGGACATCTTCAAGGCCATCACACAGAAATGGGGAATGCCACAAATAGACCTATTCGCATCCCCACTCAATCACCAGCTCAAGAAATTCTGCACAAGGACATACCACCCACTTGCATGGAAGGTGGACTCTCTATCCTTCAGTTGGAAAGGCCTGACAGCATATGCATTCCCACCTCTTCCTTTGATGCACAAGATACTACTGAAAATCAAAGAGGAGCCCAAGGATAATTCTGATAGCTCCAAATTGGCCAAGACAACACTGGTATCCATTGCTGAGGAGCATGTCACGGGGGAGAACGTGGACACTACCCCTGATGCCTTTGATGTTAACTCAGAACGACTACAACATCATGCATCCAAATCTAAAAACTCTGCAACTAACTGCCTGGAACATTACATAACAGCAACTAACCCAGATTTATCCCAAAGGGTTAAAGACATTATCCTGGAGGCCCGCAGACCTTCTATAAGAAGGAACTATGCAGGGAAATGGAAAAGGTTTGTCATTTGGAGCACTGAAAGAGCAAAAGATGTGTCAAAGATAGATATTGCCAACATCCTGGAGTACTTGGCAGAGCTTCTCCATACAGGCCTGTCCTATTCTTCCATCAAGATACATGCATCAGCTATTTCTGCAGAATACAGCTTCGATCCCCCTGTCTTCTCACATCCTCTACTCAGGCAGTTCCTCAGAGGAATCAAGAATGTAAAACCTCCTAGGAAACCACCATTACCAGCATGGGACTTGAACTTTGTGCTAGAAAAATTGACACTCCCTCCATTCGAACCAGCAGCAACAGCAGATCTTCAACACCTATCCTGGAAAACTGCTTTCCTACTGGCAATTACTTCAGCAAGAAGGGTTTCGGAACTACAGGCCTTAATGGCAGTACAACCCTTCCTAATCTTCCATCAAGATAGAGTATCCATGAGAACTAATCCTACATTTATGCCTAAGGTGGTATCCAGAGTGTCTCTAAACCAGGCAATCCACCTACCTACCTTCTTTCCCAATCCACAGAACAGGGGAAAGACTGCTGCATACCTTGGATGTACATAGACAGTTGCTACTACCTGGACAGAACCAAGGGCAATAGAAAAACTGACCAGCTTCTAGTGGCCTATGCAACAGGAAGGGAAGGAAAAGCAATTTCAAACAGACAATTTCCAAGTGGATAGGAAATTGCATCAGATTCTGTTACTCCTACCATGGAAAACCAATTCCACAGAACATAAGACCTCACTCTACAAGGGCTACAGCCACTACCACAGCTTTCTTACGAGGAGTAGCAACCAAGGACATTATTGAGGCGGCTACTTGGACCTCCATGCATACATTTGCCAAGCATTATAACTTACCTCTATACTCTAGATCCCGAGCAGGGTTTGCCACTGCTGTATTGCAAGGGATCCTAACTACACCATAATTCTTCTTCCTCCTCACCTAGTTTGGCTATGGTATTCTACCCATTTGTTATGACTGCAGATGCATCCTTGAAGGACATAGTACAGTTTTGTACCTACCATAAATGTAGATGTCCGAACAGGATAGCATCTGCAGTCAGGATTACCCACCCTCCTTCTCCTCTGTGGTATTCCTAGGGTATTTACCCTCCTAATAGGTAGCTGGGGGGGATCTCTTATGGTGTATTTGTTTGTATATATGTACATACATGCTTATTTTTTGTGTTTGCCTACCTTTTTTTGGAAACATTGGCATTTACCCAAAATTTAGTTTTCCAAGAGGGCAACTGGCATCTGGGGCAAGAAACACTGAGGAAAATGGCGTCGGCTGATGCCTTTATACCCGAAGACCAGCAGAGATGACGTCGGGTGGAGTGCGACACCAGCCGAGGCCAGACCCAGACTTTGGAATCCGGCCGACCGAAGGGCTGCCTGACGACAGGACAACCCATTTGTTATGACTGCAGATGCTATCCTGTTCGGACATCTACATTTATGGTAGGTACAAAACTGTACTTTCTTCGCACTACCGATACTTGACACAGACTGACTAGTTCTTTCACGTCTTCAGTTCTTTCTAAAACTACCAAGTTTCTAAGGCCCAGGGTACGAACTATGCCTAAAAAACCTTCGATCCAAGCTCAAGCACTTGCTTCCATGCCTCAGTCTCAAATGCTTAAAATGTCGGAAGACCTTATCATGCTTATTAGGCGAAGCCAGCCTACCCCTTCCAAAAGAAAGAGATTTGTTTCCAGCAGTTTTATCTGACCAGGAGTCCCATAACTCTGAGGTTTCTGATTATGAAGACATGCAACCCTTGTCTGCTTATGCGGATTCAGATGTAGAGGAATCCATTTTTTCTGCCTCTCCTCCAGAGGATTTTTCATTTAGTGAAACCCTGCATACTTTGAGAGCATTTTCAGTGGAAGTGTCAGGGCTATCCTCAGTCCAAAAAGAGACTCTGGGAATTCTTAGATTTACCACAGCACAGACCTTTAGCCATTTCTCCTGTCCTGGATGTTGTGGATGATG